>NC_090279.1:160803333-161108750 GCF_040414725.1 Anabrus simplex | reverse complement strand
TCCACTGCAGACACAATATTTGCAATTAAGACTATTAATGATAAGGTGTGGGACCACAAGGAGTCGGTTCATTATCACTTTATCGATTTTTTCAAGGCGTATGATTCAATCCATATAGAAGGGCTGTGGAACATAATGATGGAGTTTGGCTTTCCCATAAAATTAACATGTGCAAACTGTGTATGGATGGTAATGTTAGCTGTGTTTTGCTCAAGGGCAGGAAATCAAGTTCCTTAAAGAATAAAACTGGTCTGAGACAAGGGATGCACTATCTCGGCTTCTACTCAGCATTGCACTGGAGAAGATTATCAGGAAACTATCTCTTGTACCTGCTGGCATCACATTAGGGAGACAACATAAAGTCCTTGCATATGCAAATGATATTGTTCTTATTGGCCATAATGAATTAGAAATTAGGCAGTTATTTGTGGAACTAGAGGAAATGGCAGCAAAAATTGATTTACAGGTAAATGATAAAAAGATGCATTACGTGGTTGTACAGAGACCGAATCTGTAGGAGATTGACAGATTGCCTTTGAAGATTGGGCAATATATATTTAAAAGAGTAGAGGAGTTTTAAATTTCTTGGTGTATTAATCGATGAGCAAAACCGAAGGCAACAGGAACACCAAGCTAGAATTAAGAATGCAAGTAAGGCATTTTACAGTATGAGTCTCATATTAGGCTCCAAGTTTTGAACAAGGAATGCAAAAATGATTGTTTACAAGACAATCATTCGACCAGTACTTCTGTATGGTTCCGAGACATGCAGTATAACCAAGAAAGAGCAGCAGCAGTTGCAAGCCTTTGAGAATAAAGTTTATAGAAAAATATTTGGCCCATGGTTCGATCCTATCTCTCAAAGCTGGCAGAAGTGATCTAATTATGAGATTTACACCCTCTCTCAACAACACACTATAATGCACTATAATGGGTGCGATAGAATCCAACAGACTGCTCTGGGCTGGGCATGCACTGAGGATGCAGGATAACAGAGCACCAATAGATCTATACACAGGATCTCTTAATGGAAAAAGACCTTCAGGAAGACGCCAAAGCCCCTGGAAGAAGGAGATCAACAAGGTGTGCTGGACCCTCCAAATTGATAACTGGGAAGAGCAGGCTCACGATTGAAAAGGATGGAAGAGAATTGAGAGATCGGCTCAGAAACTTCACGTCCCTCAGAAGCCGAGTGAGTGAGTGACATGTATTTGTATAATTGAAGTCTTCTTCAGTTTGGGCAGCATCAAAGTTTCTAGACACCCACTGTTACCAGACAGCGAATCGCATATGAAATTGTTTAAATTACAGCTGTTTTACTAATTTGCATCTGCCAGTCTTATCTGTAAATTGTGATGTCTTTTCCTTTCTCTACAGATCCTTCTCCAAGATGTTAACCATGAATCCCAGTGTTCGTCTGGTGCGATGCATCAAACACCTCAGTGATGGCCACCTGGGTGATGTGGCTGCGCTTCTGGGCTGTGGAGTGGTGATGCCAGTTCTGCCGGGCGGGGAAGAAGTGAACATGAAAGACCCTGACGAGCTCAAGTTCTTCCTTGATTGCATGTTCTTCTGCACCAACTGGTTCCGTGAACTGCTCAGTGCATTCTCCTACCAGAGCGACGCCGAGCTGCGGGCAAGGATGAAACCAATGGTAAGCGATGAGATTCACTTCTGGAGGAATTTGTGTAATATTTTCATTTGTTAAGTCTATGTGTTCTCTTAAAATCAGTTATGAAATTGTAAAATTGTAATACTTTTACTTTTTTCCCCCCCTAAATTATTAATTTTAGAAAAATATCATCGTCCAGCTCCAGTTTTCCAGGTGTTGTGTAGAAGCGCTCGCCACTTCTTCCTATCAAAGTTTAGTTTCTGTTCCTCTGTGTCCTTCGACTTGGCATTCCTCTTGCTGACCTCCTATTTCACTGCGTCCATCAATTCTATGGCCTCCCTACTGAACTGTCTGCCCCCCCCCCCCCCTTTTTGATATTGAAGTAATTCCTTCCTGTTCTTGTTCTGTCCAACCCATTGTAACCTGCGTCTTCCTAAAAGCTCAGTAACAGGTATGTTGTTGGCAGCCTCCTTCCTGTTTGCTTCATTTCAGATCTTCTCTCTCCTTGTCTTTTGGTTCATTGTTCTGATGAATTTAATTTCTGTTGATTGGATTTTACTATTAGCCTGTCCGACTCATTGGCTGAACGGTCAGCGTACTGGCCTTCGTTTCAGAGGGTTCCAGGTTCGATTCCCGGCCGGGTCGGTGATTTTAACCTTAATTGGTTAATTCCAATGGCACGGGGGCTGGGTGTGTGTGTTGTCTTCATCATTTCATCCTCATCACGACGCGCAGGTCGCCTACGGGAGTCAAATAGAAAGACCTGCGCCTGGCGAGCCGAAGCCGTCCTGGGATATCCCGGCACTAAGTCATACGACATTTCATTTCATTACTATTAGCCTTGTTATGTAGGGTACATGTTTTGAGTCCATACGTAGGAACTAGAATGAAGTAGGTATGAAATATGGTCTGTTTTGCTTTCCGGAGAATTCTATAATCCCAGAGTAGATTTCGCACTTGAAAATAAAATCGAGAAGCTTTCAAAGTCCCATTCAGTATTTCTTGGTTTGTGTTTATCATCGTCATCATTTCCCCTTATCCAGCTCCTGCCAGGTCGGGGTATTTATGGCACTTCTCCATCTTCCTCTTTCCTTCCACTATTCCTCTTCCATGATCTTGTCCCAGTCTAAATTTCATCTTTTTATGCTGCTCCTCACTGATTCAATCTACCTTGTTCTAGGTCTTCCTCTTGCTTCTCGCACTTTGCCTCAAGCATCTGTCTTAGAATTCTATTCTCCTCCATGCTCTGTACATGTCCAAACCACCCCGGCTCCATGGCTAAATGGTTAGCGTGCTGGCCTTTGCTCACAGTGGTCCCAGGTTCGATTTCCGCCAGGGTCGGGAATTTTAACCATCATTGGTTAATTTCGTTGGGACGGTGGCTGGGTGTATGTGTCGTCTTCATAATAATTTCATCCTCATCACGACGTGCAGGTCGCGTACGGCCTTCAAATTAAAAGACCTGCACCTGGGGAGCCGAACATGTCTTTGGACACTCCCAGCACTAAAAGCCATACGCCATTTCAACCACCTTAATTTATTCTTTTCAATTCTCTCATTTAGCTTTCCTATATCAACTTCATTCCTAACATCTTCATTTCTCACTGTCTTTACTATCATACTTCTTAGGAATTTCATCTCACTGGCCTGAATTCTACTCTGTTGCCTACTAGTCAAAGTCCATGTCTCAGCTGTGTGAGTTAGTATGGGTACATGGTACATTTTGTACATTATCTTTTGAAACAATACTTCCAAGGTAATTAGAAACAGATTGTACATCATCAGTTTACAGTTCCAGTTTCCCACGAACTGTTGATTAGAGTCTTCCAGTCTTCTGTTCATGAACGTCTTATTCTTTATGATATTATCCATTTCCTTTCCCTGGCTTCAATATCAGTCTTCACATATCCATCTCACAGGTTCTAGGTCTGCCAACCTGGCATTTTCCTTCCATTGCTCTTTCCAGTCATAGGTTACAAAGTTTGAAAGGGCGACACATTATACATTTGTGAAAGGAAATTTCTTATTAACATGAAAGAGCATATAAAAATTATACAGCACTACTGAGGTTAAGCCAAATGGAATGCATTAAAATTAAATTATTAAACGGTTACTAAAGTAGGTTGAATCAGAGGTGCGGTACAGTCTACACACGTGTGTAATTGTCACTAGCACTAAGCTCGTTTCTATTTTGTATTAGAGAGCTTGTAAATATTCGAGGAAATTACAGTAGAACCCCTACTTAACGCTTTTACAGGGACCTGATTTTTTTAACCTTAAATCGAGGTTTTGGTAGAAAGCAACCTTTTCTCGAGATCTTTGCCTGTAATAACATAAATTATACCATCATTATTTACATAGTGACAGCAATAAAACAAGCAGATATCTACCCTACACACTGCACTATACTTGCGTTTGTGCTTCATTTTGACAGATTTTTGTCAGTGAATGAAAAACCGCTTCGGTTTAAGGTTATTCTTATGACGTTATAATGATTTTCCATAAAAGTCGGGAAAGATACCAAACACACTAACACACATTAAAATCAGTATGAAACAGCAATCGGTTTGTTAAAACATTTTCGCGGACGTTTTCTAAGCAGCAGCTTACTCATTAGCATGTATTTTCTAATTCCAATATTCTGAACGCATATTCAGTTTCATTCTTAAAAATTGTAATAACATTATTCCAGAAGCTTGTGGCAAACATTTCCATTTTCTTACTTCAAACGGCATCAACTAACCTAGGTTTACCACGCACGTATTATGAAAACACATTTCAAGCTCCCTGTGGAATAATAACATTTTCACTATAAATTTACATGGGAACAGCCTTTCTGAAATTTAACAAGACGCTAAAGTACATAACCTAACGTATGAAATTAGTTATGCATACTGCTTTACCTTGAGAAAGAGAAGTATCACATTCTTATTCTATTTCAGTACATAGTATTAAAATTAAGCAATGATTAACTTCAACCTTTATTTCTAAGGAGTTGACAATGGCTGTCATTGCACTTATTGTGGAAACATGTTAACCCGATGTTTGTTTACATCAGTCGGAGTTGTGAACAGTCTCGCTCAAGATCGACTCGCTCGCGCATAGCGAGGAATCGATACGGAAGATGATCCATCACATCCAGTATAAACACTCATCCAATATGTGATTTTAGCATTCCTCATCATGTTTATTTTAAAAAACATCATCATAGTTCATTACAAGAGCTCACCCTAAAGTGAATAACTGTTTTTAATCATAAACAGTCTAATGCAATTGAGCGAAGATTATTATGGTCATTGATTTATACGAACATTTAATCACTACATACTATAGTAACATTTCATGTCATTCATTCCACTTACATTTTAAACAATTTCAATGATCAATATTTGTTTTAATACACATAATATAATCTTATTGATTATTTTTAAATTATTAAAATTCGTATTTTATCAATGTATATTAGACGTTTTTTCGTTATATATACCAGGATCAGGGTCTTGACCCACCATGGATTATGTTATCTATAGCTGATGATGCTCACTAAGATTGAGCGAAACATGTCCTACTTGTAATTAAATGGTTTTATTCTAAATATCAAGGACTATTGTCTATTGGAAAGGTGGTTTTATTAATATAATAACTTCTTATCCTTCGTGTCTTCCCGATTATTCCTCTAAGGAATTTCATTTCGGCTGATTGGATTCTGCTTTCATGACGTTTTGTTGTTGTCCGTGTGCGCACTGTGTATGTCAAAATTGGTGTGTAGTACAATGAGTACAGAATTTCCTTGCAATTCTCTGGGATGCCCCGGTTCCATTCAATGCCCCTCACACATTGGTAAAATCCATTGGCTTGTTGGAATCTCTTTCCGATTTCTTCATTTATTTTTCCCGTCTTCTGCTAGCATACTCCCCAAATATTTGAGACTTTTAACAACTTCTAATGGTCTTCCATTTACTTCAATATTCCCTTTTAACTTCTCTATTACCTCTCGTCATCACTACTGTCTTACTCTTCTCCACACTTTGGAACTTAGTGAAACAAAATATAGGTGCATACGTCGTCTCCAATCTCTCACTGTTGGCTGTGAAAGAAGTAACACGCCGCTGCATGCGGGAAGTGACGAAAGAAGATTGTATGTAGAAGTGCACAAAAGTTATAGATATCAAGAAAGAACACTAATGGAACAGGAGATTGAGATAATAGTCATAAATATTAGTTTGGAAAGTAGTGGTGAAGACAGTGACCAGGAACCCAGCTAGGGAATTGGATAGTAGCTCTGACCGATGTGGCAGGAGAGAGAAGTGACATGGTCGATGAAATTACAAGTTCAACTTCAGATGCCACTTGGCAGTGAATTATTGTAAAATGTATGTACCAGCCATTTAATTTTTATTTAAATTATTTTCATTGACTTAAAAATAAAAGGCTTCTCATTGTGCTAATTTGTACATTGATGAATGTCTGCCTGATGTCAATAACTCTTAATACGGAGAGTGCCTCTCTCCCAGCTAGTCCCGTAGCTTGTCGCTACATTTCAGTAAACAGTCACCTGCATACTTGCATGTAAATTGTAGAGCAGGGCCTCTCAAACGCCCAAAATCTCACGCGTGCAAATCGAGGTGCAAGAGCCGTGCGCTGTGCATCGGTCCTGCTCTTCTTGGCTCGGACCAACGCTTCGTCTATGGGTTACTTGGCTAAGCTCGACTCTATTTGGCGCCAGTCAGCTCAGATTTGAAGCGCTATGAAGCAAGTGTGAAGAGGGAGACAGGGGGAGCGAGCGAGACAGGCGTGAGGAAAGAGAGAGACAGCGCTAATGCTCCAAATAGAGGAGTGGGGGGGTCCGCACTCTGGTCAACCAAGCAAAGTCTTCTTTTGCACCGTGCACAGTGCATGCACCAAGCGCATGCACCCTGAGAGGCCCTGTTGTAGAGTCTTGCAACGGATAATAAATATTATATTAATTTTCTTCTCATTCTTCCTGGCCTTCACCTGACGCCAACCCTATGGCGACGGATATACAGTATTCATTATTGGGGTATATGTTTTGTGATGGCTTGTAGTGTGATGCGCTGTATGCAAATGAAGATGTGTATTAAGATGAACACAAACTCTTCCCTCCTCCTCTGAGCTGGAGGAGTTAACCACACACACACACCTATAATCCATTGTTTGACTGGGGATCGAACCCATGGCCCTCTGAACCGTAGGTCAACCTGCTGACCTTTCAGCCAAGGAGTTGGATCATCATTATGCCATTATGGCCTGCTAGGGACTACATGTAGGTTTCAGTTTGTCAGTCTTTGATGTTTTCTCTTTCTTTCAAATACTCCTTCATCCTATTGCAGTGTTCTTTCTTTCTTCACAGACCACATGTACCCGTATTCTTTTCCATTTGCCTTAGAGTCCTTCCATATTTAACTAATTATTATTATTGTTGTTATTATTATTATTATTATTATTATTATTATTCTGCTTTTATAGCCTCATTGGGCCACTTCAATTAATTACCTTCTGGTCACCTTGTTCAATAAATTTTCTTTCCGAATTGCCCGGTAGCTTTTCTTTCATTCTGACCTTTTCTCTCATTCCTCATCTGTAAATACCCTTTTAATTGTATGTCATTTGTCTATTTTTTTGTTTAAATCTTATTTTTATGTTTTTCAGTTTCTTTAAATTTTCTGTTTTGTTTTGCAAATTGTCCACAGTTATTTCTAGTTCTGCCATATCCTCTCTAATTTCCTTAATCTATCCTACTTGTTGCTTCAGATTCCAGAGTTTCGCTATAATTTTTCTGCTTAATCTGGTTTCTGGTGTCCTCATAATGTAAAAAAAAAAATCCTCTTCCGTATAGTATCTGTGATGGGCTCCAGTTCTCTGTACAGCACTTCATGTGGCAATATCCACCACTGTCCATCTTTTTATATTGTTTATCTATGCATGTTTCTAGCTGCTATTCTCTCCATTTTTGGGATTTTGTGTCTATTCTGTTTCTCTGAGTGACATTAAAAAGAGTTTCGTTACTGTATGTCACCTGGTTGAACCACCGTCTTGTAATGTTTTGATCAATAAACATTTTTAATTGTATGTAGACCATGTTAATTTTTAAGCATTTATCATTTTATTAGTTCTTTCTTGCCATGCAGGTTTCTCGCCCAAGTTGTATAATATAATTTATCCTAGGTATTTAAATTATTTCACTATTTTTACTTTCCTGTTATTTACTGTCTTGTTGTTATTATTATTGTTATTATGATCATAATCATCAACTCCCAGGTCCTGCAGCGGTTGGCTGATGTAGTGTCTCTGCAGCGAACTCTAGGGAAGTTCCTACCTCATGCTATTGACTACGTGCCTCCTCCTTGCCAGTTCTATGCCATACCGAAGCTTCCACAGCCAGCGAAATTCAAGAAGGTGGGAGCAAAGAGGTGAGTTCATCTGAGAAAGCCTCTCTGTTTCATTGCTCATATAGAGGTGTCTCAAGTGATCAGAAGTAGACTGTACGGCTCATCAACTCAAGTTGGCAGGTTTAGTCCTGGCTACAGCAGTAAAGTGATAGTATGTTAATGATCTCTGTTTGTGTATTGATGGCGATTATTATTATTACACTAGACTCTTGCTAATCTGGCGATTTCTTGCGCAGGGTGGTGCCAAATTAGTGTGCTGGATTACTGAGACTGACTGAGAAATTTAATTGAATGTCTACTGTTCATTATTAAAACCAATATTACAATGAAGCATTGATACATTTAAGAAAAGACTGGTTTAGAAAACATTATTCCTTGAGATTGCTACATGCAATATCACTCATCATGAAATATGTTCCGAATTCTTAGTCACCGCTATGAAGATGACTGATGGCGGTATGCTTTGCCATGCTATTACTTCAGAAGCACTTCACTTTTTACAAACTTTAGTCTATTATAATACTAGTTTCGACCGATGTCATAGTTTCGACCGTACATTTGAAAGTAAAACTGTGTATGGATTAGGTGGAAGAACAAACTAAAGTTTGTAAAAAGTGAGTCATATCCATCAATACAGGCCTAACCATGAAATTTATTGCTTATATGTTAGAAGCACTTTGTCGCTACCGCACCTACAGTATCTGGTTATGTCACATACTCCATTATGTACATTGTATAGGGCCGATGACCTATATGTTAGGCTTGTTTAAACTTCATCATCATCATAATCATCATACATTACACACTCAAGCTTCGACTGGAGAAATCTTTTAGTCTCACTGTTTCTGTTATGTTCTCTTCATCATTACTTTCATCTTTACTTTCCTTCACACTTTTGATTACTTTCTTGACTGTTAAAATCTGGTCTACTTCAGTTTCCTGATTTTGGCACACAGTAACATTGTCTTCATCTATATCCTCTCCTAGTGAAAGCTTGTGGAACGTGTCAAAGAAGTATCGGGTGTCGAGTTAATAGCTGCAGCACAGCTATCTATAGCAGTGTGTAACAGGATAGAAGCTCATCTCTGCTTATCTAACATTACAGCTAGAAGCCAGATTACTGAGTAGGTAGACATTGGAATTAAGTCATCAAGTCATATATAGAAAGACAGAAAAATGCAATGTGATTTGCCCTTACGCTGCTAAGGGCAAACACTTAAAAAAGAAGCAGCAACAGTGGTAAAGACTGATTTTGCCTTGCAAGCAGATGGGAAACTGCCAGTTGGACGACCAAGGCAATGTTGGTTTGACACCTTGCACAGGCCTGTAACTTAAACAGGCACATGATCGTATCGAGCGGCAATAGAGAGCGAAAACAGCGGACCCCACCAGCCTGTAGGACAACGCTAACGAAGAAGACAAAAGTGCAAGAGGATAAATATCATGAGAGTTCACTGTAGGAAGACGAAGCAACAGGAGGAGGAGGAGGCAAGGAAAAACAATCAGAACACAAGAGGACAAGGAAAATGTCCACATTGTTATACACTGCTGTTTTTAAATAGATGAGCTCCCTTCATCAATCCCAGTTCTTGTCAGCCCCCCCCCCCCCCCCCCCCCGGCGAGTTTTTTTTCTTTCCAGCTTCTTCAGGGGGGACAGACATCAACATTCATTTAGAAGCCGTCTTGACAGATTTTCAGTCTTGATGCGGGAAATGTAGGATAAGACAAAAGCTGGATATATATATATATATAGGAAAAAGGAAGAAATGGAATGCTATCTATTTGAAGACAACAGTGTATGAAGATGTGGAGATTATCCTTGTTCATTTTTTGTTTACATGGTTATACTTTTCTCATTCATTTGCTCTCTTTTCTCACTACCTGCGTCCTTGGCCTTAATTAAGGTACAGCCCCAGCATTTGCCTGGTGTGAAAACGGGAAATTACGGAATAACATCTTCAGGGCTGCCGACAGTGGGGTTCGAATCCACTATCTCCTGGATGCAAGCTCACAGCTGCGCGCCCCTAACCACACGACCAACTCATCCGGTCATACAGTGTGCGACAGCCTGCCTGAATATTGGCAGGAAGTAGCTGAGGAGTTTGATAACTTTCTTCTTTAGCATGCCATTCCTCTGGTTCATAAATTTTCTGATACTACCGGTATTGTAACACACCGGTTCATCATAGAATTCGTGCTATTCAATCCCTACTCTGAGGCACTGATTGGAATGAGCAGTGTACGTATTTAACAGAATAATGGCAGAAGAATGTTCACGGCAGTCTGCGGCCTGGTCATTCCAGCTCTGGAACTTTGAACTGTTAGATCGGCACCGTAGTACTGTTCGTTAAAAATGAAAAAATGTGCGGTTGTTAATTTGATCGAGTATTTTATATGATAACATTGCTTTTAATCGCTACATTCCTACTGACGTTTTTGTAATGATCTATGTTGACTTCAGTTAAGAAAACCACAAAGTCAGTCTGAGAATCCCTTCGACAAGCTTGGGTACATCAGCTAGTCTTTATATATGACTTGATTTCACGTATTTATTTATTTATTTATTTATTTATTTATTTATTTATTTATTTATTTATTTATTTATTTATTTATTTATTTATTTATTTATTTATTTATTTGTTTATTTAAGGTCTTCATTGGGCCACTTTAGTCAATTTTATAAAAAGGGTTCTTCAGTTTTTTTGTCTGGAATCACCCATTCCATTGGCCATCTGTTGATCTTGGTTTAAGGCTAGTTTGTTTGTGAGTTTATTGATTTTGTCTGTTGTCTTTTTCAAATCTTCTATTGTTTATTATTACTAAAGGTTTTTTCATTTCGTTCAGAAAATCTAAGGGCAAGGGGAAAAAGGGTAAAAAGCAGAAGAAAAAGAAGAAGGCTGAAGATGACTCTACAGAGCACCATGGTGCTGAAGATGAGGAGGAAGAAGAAGAAGCTGAAGTGGAAGAAGAAGAGGATGAGGAAGACGACGAGCCATCGGTGTTGTCGACGGCTAATGATGCTCTGTCTGCTGCTAGTCTGGGAGCCAGCCTGCCAGAGTACAGGGGCTTTCTGCGGGAGCTAGACGTTGATGTCCTCATTCTGCTGCGAGAGAAACTGGTCCTCACTCCAGACAAGGTGTGAACACAAGCATTATCAATTCACATTGGTTTCTACCTTGATAAAACAGAATGTTCCTGAGATTGGAGAATTTGTGTGCTATATGCTTTTAGATTTATGATTTTTTGAAAAGAAAGGTGCTAATTGGAAGAAGTCACTGTGATTATTATTAGAGAGAATTTTATCTAGTTGTATACAGTCGAAACTGGTTAAGACATCCCTCTCTGGCATGTTTCCCTGGTTATTATGTCGTTATTCTGACATGTCCTATTAAATACTTGTTTAAGAAACCTGGATATCACTCTTTTGCTTTACGTCGCACCGACACAGATATGTCTTATGGCGACGATGGGATAGGAGAGGCCTAGGAAGTGGAAGGAAGCGGCCGCGGCCTTAATTAAGGTAGAGCCCCGGCATTTGCCTGGTGTGAAAATGGGAAAACACGGAAAACCATCTTCAGGGCTGCCGACAGTGGGGCTCGAACCCACAATCTCCCGATTACTGGATACTGGCCGCACTTAAGCGACTGCAGCTATCGAGCTCGGTGGATAGCACATTTACGTCACTCTTTAGTACATTTGTAATTCCCACCATAAGAAGTTTAAATTAGCATTCCCGGCCACGTTGCGCACATGATGCGCCAGCGACAACTAGCCTGGGTGAGGATTTGGTAGAGAGCGTAATTTCACGGCCCTAGCCTGTCAGCCTACAGCTGCAGGGAGCGTCAGTCTCAAGCCAGTCTTTGACGTGGACGTGTGTTTGTTTGGATCGCGCAGTGGTAGCTCGTGTGACATGTTGGTGCTTAATTTTACGTTTGTGAGTGCATCGTGTAACAACATGCCTACTGTACTTACGCACAGTAGTTTGCGGGACATTCATTGTGGAGAAGAAAGCTAGACAGTTTACAAATGATGAAAAATTAAAGTTTATTGAGAAAGCAGATGCTAATCTATACATGAAACATGTGCAAATCATCCAGATGTTGGACATTCCTAGGATAACTTTAAATATAATTGTATGCAACGTGTATAGTTTGCGTCTCTAAGAACGCTTTTCCTTGATGATCTACTATGTTGGTGTTCTTAAAATGTATTATTTCATTATTTATTTTATTAATTATAATTGTAAACACTTGTTTCTTTGTTTTCATTGTAATTATTTTTACCTTCAAACCTAACCTTTAATTTAAGTGGTTTTTTAGCACGTTCCCTCTTTGTGGTGATATATTTGTTTTCAGTCCCCACAAAAATGCCCTAACCAGTTTTGGCAGTTTTGGCTTCACCATGACTTTGTTTTCTTCTCTAGACCAAACTGTTACACTCACCGTGATCCACCCTATTTTTTTATGAGTTACTGTACGTTCATTCTAAGGATTTTGTTCGTGCTCTACTTCTTCAGGATACTGCTTGCCTCACCCCTCCTCTGCTGTTGTTCCTGTTAGAAGACTTCTCTGCCAAATTGGAGCACTTCCTTACTGCAACAGTCAAACGTACTTCAAGTCTGAAATGTGCCTCCATGTCTCCTGTAGGGTTCGCCAACCTCGACACCTTCTCACCTGTCACCTTCGCTAGCAACACTGTCAAGATGCTGCCACATCTCTGCTCCAAACTGGAAACTGTGGCAGAGTACTGTCAGGTAACGCTGTTGTCTGTGAATGGGTTTTTTCTTTGTTTTTTTTAATAATACCAAATTTGCTAAGGTATGTGAAGAAGTTTAATAATACTGTACAATATTTATTGACGAAAATTTTAATGTAGCCATCCATATTATCCAAGTTTCCACTTAACCAAAGTAGACTCGTTCCGCGTTACCTTGGATAATAGAGGTTTTAATTCATCTGTCTTTTTGAGTCCATATCAGGCTGAGTTGGCTGAGATAGTTGGACTGCTGGCTTTCTCAAATAAGTTTTAGTTAGTTCTGATGTTGTGGAGCACTTATTGTTTCAGAATCTTTTGAATGAGAGTGATGGAGTGAGGGATGCCCCCAGTATGTTCCCAGAGGGTTCAGCCATCATCAAGTTGTGCTTCGGCCAGCTCATGAGAACTATTGCAGACCTCTTTGCATGGAATGGTTTTCAGAGCAGCACAAACTCATCATTACTTAAAGGTATGTGGCCATCTGAGAGTTAATTTTATGGTGGATGAAGTAAATCTTATCAAATGTCTTAAGAGATTGTGTACCTGTCAGTGCTGCTATGTCTTCTTCTATTAATTAATACAATCTTTGTCTTAAATATTCCATCTAGACAAATAAGCAAATCAACATAATAGCACTACACCCATGATTACAAAGCAACCACTGCTGAGCCCAAGGGCCTGCAGATTTCGTACTTGATGTATGGTCAGCACTTATCTTGGTTTTCTCACTGTCAGATATGTCCTCAGTTGTTCACACATAGTCCGAATGGACCTCAAACTAAGTAAAAATCTCTGAGCTGGTCAAGAATTGAATCTGGGACCTCCATTTATTGATATTGAGAAAGCCTATGACAGTGTGCTCAGACAGTTCGTATGGGACACATTAAGGAAAAACCAAGTTAACAGAGTGGAAGTGCAAATGATAAAAGCTATGTACAAAAATTGTGTTAGTAGCGTGAAGACTGGTATAGGAAAAAGAAAATGGTTTAAAGTTGAAACTGGTCCCCGACAGGGAAGTGTACTATCCCCTATACTATTCATCATAGTCATGGATGAAATTCATAAGAACATTAAACAGAGATTGGGAAGACAGGCAACAAAAGCCATGTTGTTTGCAGATGATATAGTGATATGGGGTGAGGATTAAGCGAAAGTGCAAAAACAAGTAGATGTATGAAATCAAGGGATAGAAAAATTTGGGATGAAAGTAAGCACAGAGAAAAGTAAAACAATAGTGATGACAAGGGGAAGGAAGGAAGAGGAAAGATAAAACTGAATGGTAAAATTCTGGAAGTGGTTAAAAGTTTCAAATACTTGGGAAGTGTGATCACAGAAGATGGAAGGATAACCGAGGAAGTTGGGAAAAGAATACAACAAGCAAACAGCTTCTACCAGAGTATAAGGGGTATTTTGTGGAACCAAGATGTCGTGAAGAAGTGTAAGAAAGTATTATATTGAACCTATTATGAACCCATACTAACCTATGCAGCTGGATCGTGGACTACGACAAAACAAGAGGAGAGTAGAATACAGGCAGCGGAGATGAAATTCCTAAGAGGTATCCAGGGCAAGACCAGAAAGGCTAGAATTAGAAATGAAGAGATAAGGAAAAGGACAGGAATTTTGAAACTTCAAGACAGGATAGAAACAATAAAGCTAAAGTGGTATGGGCATAAATGAGAATGGGAGAAGAGAGTGCCAAATAGTTTCTTCAGAGAATTTAACAGGAAAGAGACCACGAGGAAGACCCCCTACGAGGTGGACAGATTCAGTGTGGGAGTGCATAGAGAAGAGGGGAGGAAAACCAGGAGAAGAGTGGTGGAGAGACGTGCAGCTGTGGAGGTCCTTGATTCACAACCCAACCCAGGAAGCTGGAAATGGGAAATGAAGATGATGATGACCGAGTAAAAAACATTCTTGCTACCCATAGATTATATGGCTGGCATTCCACCCTTAATTGTAAGAAGTTCTGTTTTTCAGTTCCCACAATTTAACTTTCCTTGCCATTTATGTAATTTTTTGTTGGTCCTGTCTTAGGACCTATTCTTACAATATAGGGTGGTCGGAAACAATGTGAACCAGATGTATGAGCATTACAGGGTTGGTCATACTGATGAATAATTTGAAAAAAGAAAATTTGATATTTTATTTATTGACTGCTGAAGTTAACAAATCAGATCCTTCCCGGGTGAATTAAAATGGGCTTTGCGCAGCGGTGTTGTTAAATCTGCAGATGGCTTAGACCGGTTTGTGAGCCATGACTAGAAATCAGCATCAAGCCGGGCAAGCAATGATGAACAGATGTTTACTCGTTGATTTTTGTTCCTGTCATTTAGCACATGTGGTACCCATATACCCAATTTCTGTATCTTACCGATCGAATGCAAATAGCGTACCATAGTTGACTGATCACATTCAAAAACGTGCGCCATTTCTCGGATTGTTTGACGAGGATTCTCATGAAGCAACTCATTTGACCGATTTTCGTCAAAATCTGAAGTCTTTCAGAACGTGGATCATCAGACAAGTCAAACCTTCCTGCTTGAAAGCAGGAAAACCATTTTTGTGCTGTTCTTTCAGCAATTGCTTACTTCCCGTACACTTCACAAATTGTTCTTGCCGCTCCTGCTGCACTGGATCCTCGGTTAAACTCAAAGAGTAAAATGTGTCGGAAATGCTCACTTTTCTCAACTTAACATCCGTTTGTCTGAAATATACACAAATAACACGTTCACTATCAAGAAAACCTGTGTTTCACAACACACAAACTCCAAACACAGTTAAAACAACGGAATAATGATAAGCAGTCCCTTTATGCCGCATTGTTGCCAATCCAAAAGAATACCACACAAACATATGCACCGACCCAATAAATGGAAAAGAACATTGAATGTAACTTGAAAACACCCACCTAATATAACACTATTGGCATGTCTTGAAGCATTAATGAAATATGTTGTGGTTACATATGAATCCCGTAAAAGTGATGTCTCTTCCATATATGCCCAACACTTTTGTGTCACTTTTTCTTTTAAGAAAAGCGTAGTCTTAATATAAAACAGTACATTATTTTGATATCCTTTTGATGTAGTTTTTATCTTGCATTATTGTTGGAGTTAAAAAGATGGTCTGTACGTGATGGATGTCTTTGGTCTTCAGATTTAACTATTGCTAAGGGTATGTAAACCACCATTTTTGTGGTAATTATGGGAGACATATACAGTTTGAATCTGTGGCCTTCTGATCTGGTAGAGTGATCTGGGGCCGTACCTTAAGGCCATGTCTGCTTCGTTCCCACTCCTAGCCGTTTCCTATTCCATCATCACCATAAGGCCTCTGTGTCGGTGAGACGTAAAGCAAGTTGAAAAAAAATTTAAAAATTTGATCGTGTACAACAGGCTTTAGATGAGTGTCACACATTTTGTTGAAGGTACATACAAGACTTACATTTTTCAGATGGACTGCGCTTTTTGGCCGGTCGGCTGGATGCAGAGTCTGCCAAGTTGAGCTCTGTTCGAGAGCTAATCCGTGAAGCCGCTCGTTACTGCCAGGGATACGTGGAGCGCACTGTGTACCTGCCCTCGGCCTGTGCTCTGGTCAAACTTTTGGAGGCTCTCGCTCGCATTAGTGATACAGACACAGCACTCAAGAAACAGATAGGTAAGGCGTTAGCTCCTCTTCTCTATAGTATCAGTGATTGCAAGATTTTGTTGCTTGTTCAGATCAGAAGCTTATTTCATCTGAAGATTGTCATCCGTAACTGCACTTTGGTAAAGCTTTGACTCTTTTTCAGCACATATTCAGTATAGGAAAATAAAGTCTTTCTTGGAAAGTGACTAAACTCTACATTGTGAACATGAAACTAAAGTCAAAACCAGTTATAACAACTAGGAAGGGTTGTTATTGGCGATAGTCGCACAAATCCTTTTTTGTTAAAAATGTCATATCTCTAAGTTTCAGGCTGCAGATTTAGATGGTTAATTAACAGAGTAATTCCTGTCTGGCGCGTCCACATCGTGGGGGTGGGCACCCTACACTTCAGTAGGCTGGAGTGATAGGATGGCTGAGTTCAGTCGGTGACCCAGTCCTGTGGGGTATAACACAGAACCCATGCCCAGGGATACGGGTGAAGACCTCAACGGCAGTGAAGGCGGAAGTGAAAATCACTGGTACGGCGGATCTGGCGGAAGAGGCAATATCTGATCCCTGAGATCTGACTCAGAGCCTTCTGCCGTGCAGGTTGATAGGGGACTATTAAAGGCTAAGGGAGATAACCCCGACAGAAAAATCTTCGGAAGTGATAGGCCCAGCAAGTCAGCTTCTGAATAATTTGGAATTGCTGTCAAAACTAAACGAGGCCTCGGATGGAAATATTGTAATCACCAGAATAATGACTCTAGTTCCCTCATTGGTAATGATATTAATGACGGTTCAATACCTGATGCTCAATCACAACCAAAGAGGAGAACACACAAAACTCTATATGAGACAAATCAAAATTGCCACGCTAAACATTCTGACACTAACTGGCAAAATAGAGGAATGTGTAGACTTAATGAAAACAAGGAACATACTGGGACTCAGTGAAACCAAGTAGAAGGGAAAAGGATCAAAGGAACTCAGAGAGGGATACCATCTATTTTGGTCAGGTGGAGATCAAGCAAAAAATGGAGTTGGTGTTGTTATGGATCATCAAATGAAAGATCATGTAGTAGAAGTAAAATATGTTTCTGATCTTATTCTTCACATAATGCTGAAATTGGATTCTTCCCAGAACATCAACATCATTCAGTGCTATGCACCACAGACTGGTTGTGAAGATGAAGAAAAAGAACATTTTGAAGAAGACATAGAAGAAAGAATAAGAGGAGATGGAACAATTATCATAGGGGATATGAATGCTGAAGTAGGAACTGTGAGAGATGGATATGAAAGTATTCTAGGAGCACATGGATGGGGTCCACGAAACCCAGAAGGAACTAACGGCTTGACCTCTGTCTGAGGAACAACCTTATAATAGGGAACTCCTGGTATCAAAAACAAAAAAGCCATAAGGTCACAAGATATGGATGGGATGGAAAAAGTGAATCTCTTATAGATTACTTTTTGATCGAGAAACAACTACAAAATAGACTGTTAGATGTAAAAGTGATTCCCAGTGTCTCCCTGGAAAGTGATCATAGACTCCTCATTGGATACTTAAAGTTTAACAAGTTAAAAGAAGTAAGAACCACACATGTAAAGAAACTCAAGACCTGGAAGCTGAAGGACAATGATAGAATAATATAGTTCCAAGAAAACATCAAAACAGTGATACCAAAGACAGATGAAAGAACAGTTGAGGAGGAATGGAAGGATCTGAAAGAAAATCTAGTAATGATAACTGAGAAGGTTTGTGGATGAACCAGTGGCACAAGACGATGGAAGGAAACTCCATGGTGAAATGACAGAACAAGAACTGCTGTCCTGAACAAGAACATGATGTTCAGAAAATATTTCAAGAACTGGACTGATAATAATAAGGAACTATACAGGGTTGCTAAAAAACAAGCAAACAGAGTTGTTACAGAAGAACGAGAGAAGTGGTTGAACAAGTGGAGTGATGAATTGAAAGAGGATGTTAATGGTAATAAGAAAATGTTATATGGGATGATGAAAAATAGAAAAATAGATAAAGAACACTCCAAATACCTAAGAGATGATAATGAAAATCTGATCACTGAAGATGAGAAGATCAAAGAGACTTGGAGAACTTACTTTGATGAATTACTAAATGTGAATTGCATGCAGCTTACCCAAAAAGACAGTACCGGTACTACCTCTGACAACAGGTTAGAATTAACATGGAATGATGTAGAATATGCCTGGGAATACATCAAAACTGGAAAATCAGCAGGGGAAATGATCAAGGCAATGGGCATTTCTGGAAAACATTGGATCTACAGACTCTTTTGTAAGATCTGGAAAGAAGGGGACATACCAGTCGATTGGAAAACGGACATCATAATTCCAATCTTCAAGAAAGGAGACAAAGAAATGTTCCAACTATAGAGGCATCACTTTAACATCTCAAGTTGGTAAACTTTATGAAAGAATTATAGAGTGTAAAATCAGACCCCTTATTGAAGAGAACCTCTTCGAAGAACAGTATGGATTCAGGAAGGGGAGATCAACAACTGATTTAATCTTTACAGTCTGTCAATTAATGGAAAAATACTATGAACACAACCGAGATTTGTGGTTAGCCTTTCTGGATATCAAGAAAGCATTTGATGCAGTGAATAGAGAGGTGTGGGAAGCACGGAAGAAAATTGGAATACAGGATGACATGATACACCGGATCAAGAATTTGTATAAAGATACCTGAAGTAAAGTCAAAACACCTGTAGGAATGACTGAAACCTTTGATATAAAATCTGGGTTAAGACAGGGTGGTGTTCTGTCTCCTCTTCTTTTCATCACTGTGATGAAAGAGATTCAGAGAAAAGTCCACCAAACCATTGGAGGTAAGAAAATGAAAGTTATATTGTATTATATGCTTGTGGAGAGATTCTAAAGAAGATCTTAAAGGACAAATAAACTCCTGGGCAGAATCTGCTAAAGAATATGGACTCATCTGCAGCCAAGAGAAAAATGAGGTTATGTTCATGAAGAGATACAGGCAACCAATGGGACACATTGAAATGGAGGGGAAACAGCTACAGATGAACCATCAATTCAAATATCTTGGAAGTGTTATCTCTGATACTGGTTCTATAGATAAGGAAATTTCCCACAGAATTCAGGCAGGTAGCAACTTTTACAAAATAGTTAAAGACATAATATGGAACAAGAAAATACCAACAAAATGTAAGAGAGTCATATATGAAACTTATTACGTACCAATCCTGACCTATGGTTGCAAAACATGGACCATGAGAAACAAAGATGTTAGTAGAATCCAGGCAGCAGAAATGAAATTTGTCCATAGCACGATCGGCAAAACACGGAGGGACAGAGTCCGTCATGAGGAAATCCGCAAGCAGGCTCAAGTTGTAAGACTGCAGGACAAAATAACAGTGCAGCGACTGAGATGGTATGGACATATGCGACGCATGGGTGATAACAGATTACCAAAAAAAAATGTACGATCTAAAACTTGAAGACAAAAGACCAAGAGGGCGACCAAGACTCAGGTACAAGGACATTATGAAGATTGACATTCAACAGAGAGGACATACTTTGGAAAGCATTGAAGAAGGAGAGAAGTTCAGGGATCGCAACTGGTGGAGAATCCTCGTTTGCCGACCCATCGCTTAAGATGGAACGACGTGGGATATGTATGTATGTATGTAATTAACAGAATAAAGTTAATAGGCCTACTTCAAAAGCATAACTTCTTCCTCTAATGTTTACAAAGTATGTTCAACAATAATATGCTAGCAAAATGTTAAATAAGTCAGAAAAGGAGTAGCAACAATGTAAATTGATCAATAATGTTGCACCCAGTCTTAGTTAATACATGAGATCTTCTCTCTGTCCTTCCAAATTGTAGAAATCGTTGAGTGTGGTAGACACAGTTCCTTCTCCCCATTTTGTAATCTCTTTATTATTTGTGACTTTTCTTCAGACATAATACAGGATGCATCATAAAAATACAGGACCACCAAGTTGAAATAGTACACCAATTCAGTTATTTAGGAAGCGTAATGGCTAGTAATAACAGAGCTGAAATAGAAATTACAGAGTAACCAAAGGCTCTAACTTTTACAGTATCGTTAGACACCTACTATGGGATGAGAAGGTCCCACAAAATACAAAAATGACCCTGTACAAGTCATATTTCATTCCCATCCTTACATATTCTCTGGAAACGTGCACGCTAACATCAAAGGATTGTAGTAGGATTCAAGCCTGTGAAATTAAATTTCTTAGAACTGCCCTCCAAAAGACCCGACTTGATCATGTGAAAAATGATGAGATCCGATCTAACCTAGGTCTAAATGAATCGATGGAGGAAAGACTTAGGTCATCTAGACTTAAATGGTTTGGGCATGTTAAACGAATGAATAGCACAAGTTTACCATGTGCTTATTTGTAAAAGAGAATAACAGGTAGAAGTCCAGCTGGAAGACCAAGAAGAAGATGGACCAACTGAGGGAAGACATGGAGAGAAGAGGATGGAATTGGGAATCTGTCTTGGACAACGAAATGTTTTTGAATAGGCAACTTTGGAAGACGCTCGTTTTCAAACACCCTACCCGGCTCGCTGGAAGGGCAAACCGATGATGAGTCTTCAATATTAAACACTTTCCCTTTCATTTGCATCATCTCCACAGTAACTTGCCTTGACTATTTGACAGACTGATCTGAAATCCAATCTCCTTGCCTGAAATACAGCATCTCCACGTAGGAGGCACACCTCCCTCTTCAGGGGAGGAATGAAAACATGAGTAGTAGTAGTTGTTGAAATCTACGATCTACTGAGAACAAAAGTTTGAAAATAAGCTTTACATTGATGTCGGCAATCCCCAAATGCATAACAAACAAAAATCAACATTGAACATTATAGTTGATACATTTTTCTGAAAATGTGAAAAAATTACACCATTTTATACAATATGCCGTAATAAGCAATTTCTTAAATTCAGAGTTTATATAGGATTTAGACAAGACTGTTAAATTTTTCCGTTAAAACCAACAGTTCTTTAAAAGCAATGTCACAATAAATGGTTTGTTTTAAGAAATATATCATCCAGCATTGTAATGAAGAAGCAGTGCAATTCAATCCAAACAAACATGCAAATTCGAACAAAAGGGAAGAACTTGTTTTCGCAGTAAGTGTGTGTATAATGTGGCCGATAGCAGTTATCAACTTGTTAAAAGTAAAGACTGAAGTAAACTATCACTTAATTTTAATACTCAGTACTGATATTTAGTAAGAATTCTCAAGATATGGCAGCATGCATCTCCGATTTCAGAGGATTGGTTATATAGTCTCGCGTCTGTTTAAATATCAAAAAGGCTATTCCCATGTTAATTTTTAAGGAAAAGGCAAACATTATTCTACTGGGGCCGGAAGTATGTTTTTAAAATAAATGTGTGCTGATGTTGGATCAAGTACGCTGTTTGAGTAATAAAAATTAAATATTTCCCGCATAAACCTCACGAGTGAAACTATTTTAATTTTTAAGAATGAAATTTAACATGCACGTTCACATAGTATGGGAATTAGAAAATGACTAACAAGTAAGCCGCAGTATGGAATTCATCCGTGAAAGCTTTTGAGCAGATTAGAACAAACTGATTTTCATTTTATACCGATTTTAATGCACTCTTTGTATCTTTTCCGACTTTTATGAAAAAATCGATATAACAATAATCTGTATAGCAAATGAAGTTTTTGTTGTTACGAATTCTTTGAATAACAGACTTCTGCTGTATTAATATTTAACAAAACTATGTATAAAGTAATTTTTTTTTAACTTTTTCTAAATTTGCCTTCGTAAAATTAGGGTGCAGGGATTATTTGCGTATATACGGTATAATGTTATATCGCATATTTGTGCCGGGTTGAAGTTCTGGTTTTCAACTGTCAGTAATATAAAGACTGCACAGAAATTCCACATTAATTAAGAGCTCTTATGTAAAAGAATAAACTTGCAGCAATTTTAAATATTGCAAATATCAGTGATAAGACTATTTGCCAATGTTGTGCCACATTTACAATTCTCAGTCTTTTCTTCAAACCAATATTATACATTGTAGTTTATTTGACCTCATCTTATTGAATGTCATCGCAGACAGACATAGAAAAATACTAGACACTTTACTGTTAGTTATTTTCACATTTGGCCATAGGAAACCATAAGACGCTTTGTCAGTAGATCTGATAAATTAGACTTTTCATTACATAGATGTATTCCTTGTAGACCTTCTGACTGGGGATCCTCAAAATACATTTAAAAAACGCACTTTGTTTCAATTTCTTGCTTTAATTAGGAAGTTGAGGATTCTTATGCTGTAAGAAATGCAGCAATGAAAGAGTTTAGGCCACAGCCATTACCTTCCCTTCCTTGCTCTTTCCCATTCTTGTATCACCATAAACTTTTTTTTTTTTACTGTTAGGTTCTTCATTCCATCAAAACTAATTTATAAATAAATGAAATTTAGAAACCTACTCCCTAATAATAATGGCGTATGGCCTCCAGAGAGGCCTAGTGCGAGTCTTTTTCTCGTAGGCTACCTGCATGTCTGTGAAGATGAGTGCCTGCATAGGATGATTTCTATTGCCGAATATGCCATACACACCCAGTCCCCAAGCCATTGGAATTAACCAATTGTGGGTAAAATCCCCAACCCGGCCGGGAATCGAAGCCGGGACCCTCTGGACCGAAGGCCAGCACGCTAACAGTTTAGCCATGGAGCCGGACACCTACTCCCTGATGCACAAAGATAATAATAATAATTATTATTATAGAACCATGTATAGTTCAACGAAAGGTATTCGTGTAACCAAAAATGACAAAACAGAAAATTACCAGTAAAATAGCCAGCCCATTAATAGCTTGTTAGACAACCCCTAAATAATTACCAAAACAATTAAAATTTAATAATAATATAACAGTTGTAATGGTAGCGTCATTTCAATGAACTCAAATGTCAAGAAACAAACTGCATTGCCCATTATATATAGGTCAAACAAAATTTAAATTCCACACTAGCATAAAAAGAAAACAAAAATGTGATTAGATAGAAATTGGCATTCAGTTTGGGAAAGCAAGTATACAGCAACTCACACCCATTCTAAACATCAAAACAGATCTAAAAAAAATTTACATCAAAAATAAAAGCAAAGAAGATATCAAAATTTACATTAGAAAAATAAACTACATTTACAATAATAATTGTTATGGGAATATCTTGGATCACAGACATGTAAGAAGGTGCTGGGGTGAATGGGCAGACAAGTAATTGACCAGAGCATAAGTTCATCATCATCATCATCATCATCATCATCATCATCATCATCATTTCTTCGCTCCAGCAAGCCGGGTGCGGGTGTGTACGAGCCTCTTCCAGTTTGTTCTATCCATCCACAGATGCTGCTCATATATATGACACCAGTTCGCATCTCTAATTTCAAGGTCCTTCATTATCTGCTTTTCCCAAACATCACGAGGTCTTCCTCCTTGGTCTCTTCCCAGAAACATTGTGGTCGAAGTATTTCAAGAAGTCCTATGAGGGTTCATTCTTTTCATGTGACCATACCATTGCAATCTCTTCACTTCTAGAGTCTCCAGCAAGCTTCTTTCCAATCCAAGCTGTTATTGGATATCCACATTCCTTTTGTTTTTTGTAGACAAGAACGAAGAAACTTCATTTCTGTTACCTGAAGACGACTCTTTGTTGGTCCAGTAAGTGTTGCTGCTTCCAGCCCATACATCAATATAGGTACTAGATATATTTTGTACAAGCTGATCTTGGAAACTAACGGAAATGTTTCATCCCAAAGTATTTGATGTACAGCGTGATAGAAATTGGAAGCTTTCTGTATTCTGTTACTAATCTCTTGATGTATGGTATTGTCTGATGACAGAACACTACCTAAATACTGGAAGTTGTCTACAATATCCATCTCCTCATCTCCAATTCTTAGATGAACAGTTTGAGAGTTTCTACTCATCACCAAGCCAACTGTCTTCGTTTTGCTGATTTTGAGACCAAAGGTTGTAAAAGCTTCATGCCAGAGATCTAGTCTAGTTTGTACTTCCGCTTCTGTCTCACCCCATACCATTATATCAGCAGCAAAAACCAGGGCATTAGTTGTTGGATCCTTTCTCTTAACCGCTTTTAAAACTTCATCCATTATGATTATGAAGAGAAGTGGTGAAAGACAACTTCCTTGCTGGACTCCACTCTTCGTTTCAAACCAACCTGACCTTCCATCCTGGACCTGGACACAAGACTTGGTTTCATAAGTTAATGCACTAAATTTTGAAATTTAATTTCTTTCCCTTTTTTTAGCTTTAAATTTGATAGATAGAGGATCTGAATAAACAGTAACAATATAATAATGAACTCGTCAGCTCCAACAACAATGACTTAAAGTCCAAAAATCAGGTACAAAACTAGAGAGAATTATCAACATGATAATACACAAAGGGATGGGCCTTATACGAAGGTCGATCAAATATAAACAGGATTTTTGTTCGTGAACATCGAGAGTTGGTAGGACTGGCCCCACGCGGCTTCTATGCTTAGGCGGGACTGTTAGGAGTGGGGAGAGTGTGCTGTTAGATATTTCCCGCCATTTCATCAGTAACGCACACGATGTCGGAGCAACAGGTGCACCCCTCACCTGCGCAATGCACAATTATAAAATTTCTCGTCATGAAGGTGTTACAGTGGCAGAAATTTCCAGAGATTGACTGCACAGTTCAGTGATCAATTGTTGTCAAAGACGCGTGTGTTTGCATGGCCTAAACAGTTCAAGGAAGGATGAGAACGTGTGGAAAATCAGCAACACGATTGCCGTCGTCGGACTAGCATTATGGACGAAAACATTAGTGCGGTTAAAGACATTATTGGCGCTGATCGACGTGCATGAGCGACGCACAATCAATGCTGCTTACTACTGCGAGCTGTTGAACAAGGCGAGGGTTGCATATTGCCGCAACAGACGAACCCAAACCGATTTGGTCATCCTACTCCACAGCAATGCGCAGCATACTGCAGCTCTGTCTCCAGGCTGCAGGAAATGCACTGGACTACACTTGATCATCCTCCTTACGGCCCGGACTTATCGCCCTGCATTTTCCATTTGTTTGGATCACTTAAAGAAGCTCTAAGAGGGCAACGATTTGAAGATGACGAGAGTGTGGAAGATTTTGTGCGCAACTTGCTGGTGACACGACCCTGTTCTTTTTACGATAAAGGCTTCAAAAAATTGCCCATGCACTCGGACAAATGCATTTCCAAAGCAGGAAACTATGTGGAAAAATAAATTATAATTGCCTTATGTTTTTCAATAAATGAATATAAATAAAAAATAAAATCCCATTTATATTTGATCCCCCCTCCTAGCTCTGAAACAGGTACACTATTTTATAAGATCATGTTTGCTCCACTAACTTACATAGCCTAGGAGGCTGAACTCCAAAATTAACACAGTCCAGCCTCTCAGAGGCATAAATTTCTTACAGAGCATAAGGTTATACCTAACAATCTTCAAATAAGGTATTTACAGTCACTTAGCCCTGTTTTGGGCTTATCTTCTGCTCAACAGTTTTTCACTTTCTGCTACTGAAACATAAACAGGGGCAATAAGTGCCCACTCAAAATGAACTAAAAAAAAAAAAAAAAGGTTGAACCTTACTGGTCATGAAAAAAAAGGGCAGGAGGTTATACACTCGCACTCCTAGAAGTTTTTAAAACCCTTAAGTGGGCTTATGGCCCAATGATACAGAGGCTAAGCCTATTCTACGCCAGGGTGACTAAATGAAAAACATTAACACTAGGACCGCCGGAACATACTGTATACCTAGAACCGCCGATGTGGTCATTTTGACCGCTGTATTGTAATTATTTGTATTCTCAATATGTATAGTAACTCATTATTATTGTTTCAAATGTGTATTACTAAGTTTATAAAAGATTAATTGTGGGATCTAACACGGAAAAGAAACAAATTATTTAATTGTTTTGCAAATTAATATTTTCCTTATTTATTACAAACACAAAAACGTTTCTATAAAACACACTTATCTAATAAACAAACATTGTTTTTACTTCTAATTATTTTAGTCTAAACGGTAAAATAGTTATTACTCATTATCAGAAATGAAAATTGAACATTTAGTGCAATTTGACCTGAAACATGTTTGCCAAGTCCATGCAATATATTTGTGTGTTTCTTTTCCTTCAGTGTATTTGCACACGCTAATGCAATTCTACATCTTTAGAAGCAGAAACTACATACCACGACCTTAGTTAAGTCCTTGAGCAAGAACCACACACTCACTGTTTGCACTTTCTGCAGGTTAATCTTGTCTTATTCCTGCATTTCTTTATTTGGCATTGCCTCTTCTGTACAGATCCTTCCACAGGCTCCCTAATTTGGGTTCTGTATCCACAGACTTAGGTTTCGATCCCATGTACCCCATACGAAGCTCTTCTGCAAGCTTCAGGATGTCATTTCAGTGACTGATCTTCTTCCCTGTCACTTTTTGAAAATGATCCAGGAGTTGATAGTTGCCAAGTCAAGAATATTATGAAATACATGAACAGGTCATCTTCGTGTAGTGGATCGAACAGTATATTTTCTTCCCATTTGATCCACCACGTTCACACCATATTTTGTGTTGTTGTAGAAGTCTTCTGTTTCAGGAATCCTTTTGGGATTAGCTTGAAGTTCGACTTCTGAGTGCAAAGTACAGTATACGACGACTTTCTTGTTTCGTTTACCTTGATAAACTGTAAGTGTGTCATTGGAATGTTTCAGGAGAGTTGAGTCATGAAGATTAGGTTTCATAGCCTTCAGAGCTTTAGGAATTTCTCTCCTTGATCGTCTAATGGTTCAACAATATTCGTACCATTACTTTTCAACTTCTTACCAAGTTTACTGTTGTAAAAATAGTTGTCTGTAGTCACTTTTCGCCCCTTCTTTTGAAACGGCTCCATCAACTTCATTACTACACTTTCGGGAAGAGTCTTGTCACGTAGTCTGAGGTCGTCTTTTCCTGGGTAAGCATTCCCATTGCACGTAAACTTTGAGTCAACCTCCACAAGAAGCCTAAACTTAATTCCAAACTTATCTGTTTTGTTGGGCATGTAATGTAAGAATGGACACCTTGTTTTGCTTAGAAAAATTTGCTTATCCGCAGGCAGATATTCACCTAGAATATGTCAATTGACAATTTTCCATAAATTTGTTCTATACTTTTGATACTAATGCAAATGTATGTGTCTTCAAACGTTCTAATCTTGTAGTTCTGACGTCGAAATGCAAAAATCTGTGGATTTCTCTAAAACGGTTCCTCGCCATTGTTTCACTGAAGAATGGTGGCCCCCACTTTTTAGTCCAGAGTTGATCAAGTTCAGTGCTATTGGCTCCAAGGACACCACGAGCATACACTAAGACAATCAATGCCTCCAGTTTTGCTAAACTTACACTCCACAATTCATCTCCTAGAACACGTTTTGCTTCCGTTTCCGTACAGTGTTTAGTGTGTTTCAATATAGATTAATCAATAAAAAGACGCCATGCACGCGCTACACTGTCCTCAGAAACATACCGCTTTGAATATGGAGTAGGTCCTGGATTTTTTCAAGATGTTGTGACAAGCCATTCTGCCAGATGTAGCCTTCCCAAACTCTCCTGCAGTCCACTCCGTGATGCCATCTGTACCTAGTAACGTATTACTTGGTCCTGGGAGTCTTGTGTTTATACGTCCCCTCTTATTTCCAACTTTTCATATCATATTTTCTACTGCTATAATAGAACAATTTAAAATTTTCAGTTCTCGGCCTATACCAGGCATAATTGCAGTCTAAATGGTGAATTTCAGTACCAAAGTTGAAATGTTGACATCAAGATAATGTTTATCATTAGGAAATTGTGACAGCGCTACTCTCAGAGGAGAGTGACCCATTAGCTCTCGTAGCCGCCTTTCAATAAATGAATAAAGAAGAGAATGAACAATGGCCGTGCATGGACTATCACAGTTTCATTGTTGTGCTTGTATTATTGCAGGGAGAATAATTATAAACAAATGTTATCTCAACCAGTGGAATAAGCACATGTTCTAACACATTTTTATATGATAATCAATACAGCGGTCAAAATGACCGCTCCGGCGGTTCTAGGTATACTCGTTACCTACGTCTTAACCAATGACACAAAATTAATTAAATTTAATACCGATGATTCTGACGGGTAATAAGGAAAAGTCACTGAAGCTCTATGCAATACAATAGAAAATGTGGTCAAAATAAGGCTTTTGAAAATGTGTAGCGGTCATTTTGACTGCTCCGGCAGTTCTAGTGTTAAATTTCAAAAGAGGTCAGGTCAGGTACATATTGCTACCATATACGACGGTAGACGGTACTACCTGCAACTGTCTGGCCGAGGGTTGGGTGGCTGTTACCAAATCTGACAAAACTAAGGGAGAACCAATGGCTATGGGCAGAGGAGTTCACCCTTAGGGAGCTTGTTGAAGCCATTGTGTAGGAAATGACACACACATTCAACTGGAAGCTGCTGTCTTGTAGATGTGGCAGGGGGCTGCTAAAGGCTAAGGGAGATAACCCTGACAGAAAATCTTCTCTAACGTTAGGCCTAGCAAGTCAGTTGGAGAGAAAATGCAATCGCTTTCAACACTTATACGAGCCTCGGATGCATACAAAGAACTCAGAGTAGACAACAGCACCCGCAGACCCACGCCAGGTATGATGGCTTACAGCCTGATGATAGGCCAAGCCTTGCGACTGTGAAACAACCCCGGAGAAGACAACACACTCAAATAGGAACAATTAATGTACTGAGTTTGACTGGGAAATGTGAAGAGTTAGTGGATATCATGGAGAGAAGGAAAATATCAATCCTAGGACTGAGTGAAACCAAATGGAAAGGTGAAGGGAAGAAAGAGTTGAGGAAAAACTATACCCGAATGGTAACAACAGAGAGATGAGAAATGGAGTAGGATTGATATTTTCTAAAGAGTTAGATGGGATTACAGGGATCCAGTACATCAATGAGAGGATAATAAAGGCAACAGTTCACCTTGGGAAAGAGAAGCTGACACTGGTGCAAGTGTGTGCCCCTCAGATGGTCTGCAATCAAGATGAAAAGAACAAGTTTCTCGAAGACCTAGAAGAGATCATCAGTGAAGAGAGGGCAATCATCATTGGGGACCTCAACGCACAGCTCGGGACAGACAGGAATGACTATGAGAAGGTGATGGGACCACATGGCTATGGGAGAAGGAATTCAGAAGGAGAACATCTCCTAGACTTCTGCATAAGAAACTGCTTGGAAGTTAAAAACAGTTGGTTCAATAAAAGTCATCTTGATTTATGAATTTCATTTTCCGTATTGACATTTACCAATCTTCATAAAAGGGAAGAAAAATTCCACCTAATCAATACATTTATTTTCTTGTAAAGTATTACAATCTAGAACCGGTTTCGACCCTTCATAGGTCATCCTCAGCTATATCAGAATCACATTTGCATTTCTATCTTATACCTCTGAAAGACCTTCATGATATATTGTTTCATAATTTTCAGTGAAAACTTATCTTAAAAACTTACAAATTTCTAAGCGTTGTGTTAAAATTAAAAATTAAAATTACAAACTTTGTCTATTATATACATGCCCTTGGGCTGACAGAATGCATCCTTGGGTTGATTAAGCATCTATCTTAGGTATTGTTGCTTATTCTGTTGAATCGAATCCCTTTTATACTTATGTACAATCGTGAATAGACTATCAGTAAAATTTGATAAATAAAGCTTGTGTGATAATTATAATAAAATATCATGTTACATCTTTATACCTTATTGCTGGAGTGATATTATTTTAGGCAAAATATAAATGCGTGTTGACCTCTATAAAATATTTTTACATAAACACACTAATGTACTTTAAAGTCTAATCATTGTACTTTAAAGTCTAAAATACTTATTGCTTGGATCTTGCATTGTTATGTGGTAAAATATTATAACAATTTGTCTTATATAATAACAGATATTGATAATGTTTAAATATGCCGTGTATGGTTGGCTTTTAAATCTAATGATTAAATGTCAGTTCCTTCTTGCATAAAATTACAAGTTTCATAGTATGTTGATTATATATTGTATAAAACATAAATGTCTGTTAAATTGAATGCTTATCATTTACTACAGAAGTTTTAAAAACACTTGAATGTCTAGTAATATAGTCAGTGTGTTTAGTGACACTGAAACGTGTTGGCCTTGATTCTTGCGTTATATTTCCATAATTTGCTTTTTTTTTTTTTTTTATTATTATATGTATATATGTCGAATGTTGATCTTTATAGGTTCCATTTGTAAATAACAGCACTCTCCTATAATTGTGAAATGGATCAATATAAGCTTGATACGTGTTAAATTATGGAATATATGTGTGATTCAGTTCTAGCCTAACTTCTGGAGTTTTCTCCCATCAAATGCCGTAAGACTGTAGTGGTACCTTTCCCTTTTTTTAAGGCTGGTAAAGTCTGTAAGCCAAAATGAATGAAGTGGGTTAGATTTCAATAGAAGTGTAATATTGTGTGAATTTGTAAAGCCTGAGTTAATTTACTTACTGCTGGATGTTTGAAATGCAAGTTTCTTGGCCGTTTGACGAGTAATGTACCTCGTACTGATGGTTCTAGTGTTGTCTGTTGTGAGAGGGGCGGAGGGATAAGTAGGGGAGGTTGTTACGTGTGTATGGGCGGAGTCACTGAGGTTCGCTGTCTGCGCCGTAGCTTGTGTATGACGTCGTCTGTTGACTATTTTAAGGTAGTCGTTTTTTAAGATAGGAACGATTTTATTGAACAAAATATTAGTTTTTTCAGATAACTCATTTATGTTATAATTAGGATTTGCATACTGATCTAGTGTTATATATAATTCTTCACTTATATTAAGCAAAGGACCTTTAGGTTCTACATTTAATATTTTTAAATCGTTATTTATGTCCGTAAAATAGTGCTTATATTCATGCATATGTTGCCCTATTGCCGAGAAATGATTATGCCTAATTGCGTTTACGTGCTCATTATATCTAGTCGTGAAATTCCTGCCTGTACGCCCCACATAACTTGTTAACCAGTTGTTACATTCCATTCGGTAGACTCCTGATTGAAGATATTTGTTACTACTATTTACTGATTTGCTATTATATATGACATGCCTATTATTTTGTGTAGTCTTAAATGCTATTTTAATGTTATGCTTCCTCAGAACATTGGTTAGTGAATATACGCCCGTATTATTGAAAGTGAAAGTTGCGTAATTTTTTCTGGGTTGATCTGTTTTCGTCAGAGTGGTGTTGGGTCGTGATTTGAACTTACGAATGATGGAATTAACCATTTCTTTTCTATAACCATTTTTTTGAGCTATTTCGTGAATTAGTTGTAGTTCATCTTTGAGATCTGCTTTTGACATCGGTATATTAAACGCTCTATAAATCATACTTTGATATGCTGCTTTTTTATGTGGATTAGGGTGATTAGAATCTATTTTTATGGTGTTTATTGTATGTGTAGGTTTCCGGTAAATTTTGAAGGTGAGATGTTTTTCGTGTCTAGTAACCGTTAGATCTAGGTAATTTAGTTGACCGTTACTCTCGGATTCCTTGGTGAATTGTATACATGTATCTATGGCATTTATTTTATCCAATATTGCATTTTCGTTGGTTGTTCTGTTGTCGATGATGACGAATTTCAAACATCCAGCAGTAAGTAAATTAACTCAGGCTTTACAAATTCACACAATATTACACTTCTATTGAAATCTAACTCACTTCATTCATTTTGGCTTACAGACTTTACCAGCCTTAAAAAAAGGGAAAGGAACCACTACAGTCTTACGGCATTTGATGGGAGAAAACTCCAGAAGTTAGGCCAGAACTGAATCACACATATATTCCATAATTTAACACGTATCAAGCTTATATTGATCCATTTCACAATTATAGGAAAGTGCTGTCATTTACAAATGGAACCTATAAAGATCAACATTCGACATATATAATAAATTAAAAAAAAAAAAAAGCAAATTATGGAAATATAACGCAAGAATCAAGGCCAACACGTTTCAGTGTCACTAAACACACTGACTATATTACTAGACATTCAAGTGTTTTTAAAACTTCTGTAGTAAATGATAAGCATTCAATTTAACAGACATTTATGTTTTATACAATATATAATCAACATACTATGAAACTTGTAATTTTATGCAAGAAGGAACTGACATTTAATCATTAGATTTAAAAGCCAACCATACACGGCATATTTAAACATTATCAATATCTGTTATTATATAAGACAAATTGTTATAATATTTTACCACATAACAACGCAAGATCCAAGCAATAAGTATTTTAGACTTTAAAGTACAATGATTAGACTTTAAAGTACGTTAGTGTGTTGATGTAAAAATATTTTATAGAGGTCAACACGCATTTATATTTTGCCTAAAATAATATCACTCCAGCAATAAGGTATAAAGATGTAACATGATATTTTATTATAATTATCACGCAAGCTTTATTTATCAAATTTTACTGATAGTCTATTCACGATTGCACATAAGTATAAAAGGGATTCGATTCAACAGAATAAGCAACAATACCTAAGATAGATGCTTAATCAACCCAAGGATGCATTCTGTCAGCCCAAGGGCATGTATATAATAGACAAAGTTTGTAATTTTAATTTTTAATTTTAACACAACGCTTAGAAATTTGTAAGTTTTTAAGATAAGTTTTCACTGAAAATTATGAAACAATATATCATGAAGGTCTTTCAGAGGTATAAGATAGAAATGCAAATGTGATTCTGATATAGCTGAGGATGACCCATGAAGGGTCGAAACCGGTCCTAGATTGTAATACTTTACAAGAAAATAAATGTATTGATTAGGTGGAATTTTTCTTCCCTTTTATGAAGATCAATAAAAGTCAGTCGCAAGATTACCCATTACAGCTGGGATGGAAAGAGCAAGATGCTCATTGACTATGTCATTACAGATAAAGAAAGAAGTAGGCTTGTGACTGATGTCAAGGTGATTCCAAGTGAGAACCTCAATAGTGACCACCGGTTATTAGTAGCAGATCTGAAAGACATTAACGTACCAAAGATAACAACCAGGAAATTACCTAAGATTAAGGTCTGGGAACTACAACAGATAGGAAAAAGGCCGTACTGTCAGGACCGTATAAGAGGACAACTGCCTATGGAAGAAGTGGAGAGGGGTGAGGTAGAGTTGACAAGATTTAAAAACACCTTGATAAAAGAAGCAACAGAGGTTTGCAGGAAGACAAGTATGAGAGTAAGGGAAAAGGGACACCCTGGTGGAATGAGAGAGTAAGATCCTCAATAAAGGAAAGGAACATGGCACAAAAAGAACGGATAGAGAGAAATCCAAGCCAGAACAGGTAAGGGAAGAGGGGAAGATCAGAGACCTCGAGCAGGTTTACCGGGACAAGAAATTGAGAGTTAAAAGAGTAGTAGAAGAGGAGAAGATAAAGTGCTGGGAGAAATTTACTCAAAAACTGAAGGAAGACAGCAGAGGTAATATGAAACTATTATTCAGAGTGATCAAAAACAAAAGGAATTCAGTTGAAACCATCAAAGCAACTAAGGATCCTAATGGAAACCTGGCCAGGAAAAAAGAGGACATCAGAAAGGTTCTGAGGAATCATTTTGATCACCTATTGAATAGGACAGAAGCACATCAGAGAACAAAAGAACCATCTGTTGAAACCTGCACAGAGGTACCTCCCATTACATGGGCAGAAACAGAAGCAGCCCTTAAGAAGATGCCGCAAGGGAAATCCCCAGGAATCGAAGTCAGCACAGACATGATTAAAGCAGCAGGAGTCCAGGGTTTACAGTGGCTACACAGAGTGCTCAATGCAGTTTGGAAAGATGGCAAGATACCTACTGATTGGAGCAAGGGTGTCATCCCCCTGTTTAAGAAAGGAAATTGCCGAAAATGCTCCAACTACTGTAGAATAACACTCCTTTCTCATGGGCTTGAGATTCTTGAGAAAATCTTAGAAAGCAGATTGCGAGTCATATTAGAGCCACAGTTTGAAGAGGAACAGTATGGCTTCAGGCCTAACAGGTCCGCAATAGACCTAATCTTCAGTGTACATATGTTAATGGAAAAATATTGGGGAAAAGGCAAAGGTCTGTTTATGGTTTTCCTTGACATTGAGAAGGCATATGACAGCATTGCAAGAGAGAAGATATGGGAATGCCTAAGAAAAAGGAATGTGCCAGAAGGACTGGTGAGGAAAGTTCAGATGCTGTATGAGAACTGTACCAGCTGTGTGCGATTGAGTGACGGACATTCATCCTGCTTCAAGACCGAAAGTGGTGTCCAGCAAGGCAGTGCACTATCCCTATTATTGTTTTATCACCATCATGGATGACATAATGAAGAACATCAAGAAAAGCTCTGGTGAACTAAATGCAATGGCCTTTGCTGATGATATGATCTGGAGAGAAACTGAGGAACAAGTACAGTCGAGACTCAATGAATGGAAGGTTAAGTTCCAGGAGTTCATTCTCAAGATAAGCGAACTCAAAACAGTAGTGATGGCAATAAACAGAGAGGGACGACCAGCGAACATCATGCTAGGAAACCATCCACTAGAAAATGTGGAAAGCTTTACATACTTCGGCAGTGTAATATCTCGAGATACACTAGCCACAAAGGAGGTGGCAAATAGAGTGCAGAAGAGCTCTCACTTTTACCAAGTAAGTACGAACATCTGGGATCCCAAAGTACCAACAAAATCAAAGCTGGTGATGTTCAATCAGCTAAGAAAGACTCATCAAGGTTGCAGGCAGCTGAGATGAAGTTCCTTAGGTCCACAATTCAGAAAATCAAACTGGACAAGTTGAGGAATGATGTGGTTAGGAAGGAAGCTGGGATTGTTACATCATTGTTGGATGGGATCAGTATGTCCAGACTGAGGTGGTTTGGACATGTAATGAGGATGGAGCCAACAAGGACAGCATATGTTAACTTGGAGCGACATGTGGCAGGGAAACGGATGGTGGGAAGACCAAGAACCCACTGGATGGACATCGTAAAGATGGACATTGCAGATCAGGGAAGGACACTAGAGGACGTCATCAACAACAGAACGTATCTCAGTAAGGCAGAATGGAAGAGGCTCACCAGCAGTACCCGGGAAACTGGAACTCTAAAATGATGAAGAAACTTCAGTCACCCCATACCTTGTTGAATCAGAATCAACAGAGGGTAATCGCTCTTTGTTCCCTTATATTATGTATTTCCCATTAGGGAATAAAACAGAGTCCTTAGACTGGCCAAAAATTTTAATTTAAACCACCAGTTTTTTTTTGCTACTTGCTTTAAGTCTCACCGACACAGGCAACGATGGGATAGGAAAGGCCTAGGAATTGGAAGGAAGCGACCGTGGCCTTAATTAAGGTACAGCCCCAGCATTTGCCTGGTGTGAAAATGGGAAACCACGGAAAACCATCTTCAGAGCTGCCGATAGTGGGGCTCGAACCCACGATCTCCCGATTACTGGATACTGGCCGCACTTAAGCGACTGCAGCTATCGAGCTCGGTAAACCACCAGTTTTAGATATTTACATAAAATGAGAGGTTTGAAAACTTCCCCTCAAGCTATCTGCCATAGCTATCACAAGTTAAGAAAATTCTGCCATTACCTTGAGTTGCTGGGCCTTCCGAACTCCGACCACGGCCCCTGCCCCCGAAGCTAAACTGGAGCGATAAAGATGACGATACAGCCCTAAAGTACCCAGCTTTTATAGTTTTTCGAAGGGAAGTTTCCAGAACTCTTTACAGATAGGCCGGATGCTTGTACACACGCCCCCAATTTTAATTGGCTAGAGAAAATATTTACCGGGCGAGTTGGCCGTGCGCGTAGAGGCGCGCGGCTGTGAGCTTGCATCCGGGAGATAGTAGGTTCGAATCCCACTATCGGCAGCCCTGAAGATGGTTTTCCGTGGTTTCCCATTTTCACACCAGGCAAATGCTGGGGCTGTACCTCAATTAAGGCCACGGCCGCTTCCTTCCAACTCCTAGGCCTTCCCTATCCCATCGTCGCCATAAGACCTGTCTGTGTCGGTGCGACGTAAAGCCCATAGCAAAAAGAAAAAAGAAAATATTCACAAAATTTCTGATTGGTTGATAGATACAGGAGTTGGAGGTGGCAGAAGTGTAGACAACCTTGACATAAGAACAAAACAGTCTTCAAAAACTTAGGTTAGTCAACTGTGAAAATCAACTTTCCCTTAAGAATTAATTATCGTTAATCCCGCCAGAGGGGGCACTTGGCAGTTGTTAGAGAGATCTAACAGTTGCAAACCCAAGTATCTTGCATAACGTTAATTCAATTTCAGTTACATAGTTGGCCTAAGAGAGGCGCACAGTTTAACTGGATGGAGAAGGTGTACCCCCGGTACAAAAAAGATAATGATAATAATAATAATAATAATAATACAAGTACAGTTCCAGAAAAGGCGTTGACATCAACGGAAAATTATATAACTGTAAATTAGTGGTTAACTAGCCGGCCCATTAAATGTTCATTGAAGAACCCATACATAATTTACAAAACAATTGAAATACGATAATAACAATAGTAATGGGAGCAGTAATATTTATAGTGATAAACCTAAAAGTGCAGTTCTTTGTGTCGACCTCACCAGGGTGTGACGTAATGGAAAGTTAACTGACGAACTAGCTGGCTGGACTCATGCCAACGACAGAGTATTACACCACCTTGCATGTTGTGCTAGGTTAGTAGGAATGAGCAAGCACTCTTGGAGCATTTCATTACGATAAATTCCAAATTTCTAGTATAGAAGGAGCCAATGACCTAGATGTTAGGCCCTTTTAAACAAGAAGCATCACAAAGTATTGATAGATAGATAGATAGATAATGTCTTTATTGGTATAGTTAACACGTAACCAATTATTGTTCATAGAATCAAAGTTAACACTACCGTAATTAATACTAAATATAACACAGTTAAACACAATCATAATATTTTATAACAGAAATAAAATTCCACCCCAGTGAGATATACATACAATAATAATAATAGTAAATAATAGCTAGTGATGATAATGTATAGCACGATCAATAAAAGACCAGAAATGCACAGTTCATTCGTATCCTGCTGTATCTCTTAAGGCTCTTTTAAATGACCCTGTGGTTGGTATTCCTCTGACGTCATCCGGTAATCGGTTCCATTCTCGTGTGGCAAATGCAGAAAATGAGTTATTATATGCGGCAGTTCAATGGTGAGGAATGATGAGCAGGTTTAATGTTTGAGCCCTTGTATCTCTGTTACTGTATGCACAGTTGAAAAATAATGGAGATTCGAAGAATGGTAAGATGGGGAAGATGTAATAAGGACTCGGTGGAGGAGAAACAGAGTATGATGATTACGACAACCATGGAGTTGCAACCACTCTAGTTCTAGGAAAGATGATATGTGGTCATATTTTCTTAAATTGCATATATATATCTCACACATGCATTTTGAGCACATTGTAGCCTTACGGACAATAGTGGCCTCACGTCATTGAAAACAACATTCCAATAGTCAAAATGTGGTATTATAGAGCTTCGATTAATTTCTGTTTAAGCTTTATTGGAGATATATATGTATGTAAAGAATGAAGAGCTGAGAAAAACTTTTGGCAGATATGTAAGATATGTCCAGACCAAGTCTTGTTCGTCCATGATAATGCCAAGGTTCTTCACTTGTGACACAAAAGGAACTGGAACATTCTGAAGGATTACTCTGGGCAACGGACATATACTAATACTTCTCATTTAATTTTGATGGCCAAAAAGGATTACGTGTGACTTTGTAGGGTTCAATTGCAGGCCATGGGCAGCAGACCATTCACCAACAGCCTGTGAAGGGTTTAAACAAAGGTTTATTCATTTCTAGGTATTTTTTAGTGTGGTTTAATAGAATCTGATGATCTTTCAGGAACAAAACATGTCATTCTATTTTAATTAAGTTGTTTCTTTTTCAGATAGTATCTAAATGTTCTTTATTCGTAAATTAGTTTGGACAGGCTGAAGAATCTAACCGTTATAAAGTAACTGACAAGGGGAATAAGATGTACAATATTATAGGTTAGGATCCACCTTTCAATACTCCGTAATAAGATGGTAAAAAGTAGTTACAACCTGTTTAATGGGACCGGTTTCAACACATTTTAAGTGTCATCATCAGCCAATTTGCGAAGATCTTACAACAACTAGCACATTGAATACAGGCAAAAAATTAACATTGTATCATAACGTAGCAATTCAGTAACTGTTCAAAACACAATAATCACAGTCAAGAGAGTAAACAGAACATCACTATCTTGCGCCGAAAACAAATATAGCTGAAGTTCATAAGCAGGTCAAATATTCGCTTATGTAAAGTCGTTGCTAGGCAGGTCTTGTAGGCATTTGTTTCTCCGGCCGAAGAGCAAAAGGTGACGTGAATGAAGTCCTAGGAAAACAGTGTAGGATTTAATTTCGTCAAATTTCAAAGTGGATATATAGGTTTTATAAAATAATTTAAAACGTTAAAAAAGAATAAAGCCAAATAAAAAATATATTTAACAAATAGGAAGAAATAATGAAAGAAATACGAGGTTCAACTCGAAACAACTTGCCGTAGTAATTGATAAAGAAATGATAAATAGAGAAAGGGGGGACGTTAATTAGAGGGTGGTGATGGTGGTGGTGGTGGTGGTGGTGGTGGTGGTGGTTATTGTTATTAGAGGAAATACAATTGGGCAACAATCCTTAATATAATACTAATTCGAAGAAAAAAGAAAAAGAACCGACACTTCGAAAAATGAAGATATCGGTTAAAGGAAGACAAGGGCCACGAAGGGCGTGAAAATGAAAGACTCCCTAGCCCTCGCAAACCTAATAGCATCGGGGTCGGAAAAGAACAAGAATTGACCAAGGGAGGTCGGACAGGATAGATGAAAGTGAGGAGCCTGGCACAAGTAAGTGGAAGCAATGCCAGGACTCAGCTAAGGGCCCCGTGGTCGCCAACCCACGCTCTGAAGTTCAGAGCCCCTGGGGGATGGAGGATGGGAAGGAAAGAAAAAATGGAAGGGATCCCTTCGTGGCCCTTGTCTTCCTTTAACCGATATCTTCATTTTTCGAAGTGTCGGTTCTTTTTCTTTTTTCTTCGAATTAGTATTATATTAAGGATTGTTGCCCAATTGTATTTCCTCTAATAACAATAACCACCACCACCACCACCATCACCACCCTCTAATTAACGTCCCCCCTTTCTCTATTTATCATTTCTTTATCAATTACTACGGCAAGTTGTTTCGAGTTGAACCTCGTATTTCTTTCATTATTTCTTCCTATTTGTTAAATATATTTTTTATTTGGCTTTATTCTTTTTTAACGTTTTAAATTATTTTATAAAACCTATATATCCACTTTGAAATTTGACGAAATTAAATCCTACACTGTTTTCCTAGGACTTCATTCACGTCACCTTTTGCTCTTCGGCCGGAGAAACAAATGCCTACAAGACCTGCCTAGCAACGACTTTACATAAGCGAATATTTGACCTGCTTATGAACTTCAGCTATATTTGTTTTCGGCGCAAGATAGTGATGTTCTGTTTACTCTCTTGACTGTGATTATTGTGTTTTGAACATTTACTGAATTGCTACGTTATGATACAATGTTAATTTTTTGCCTGTATTCAATGTGCTAGTTGTTGTAAGATCTTCGCAAATTGGCTGATGATGACACTTAAAATGTGTTGAAACCGGTCCCATTAAACAGGTTGTAACTACTTTTTACCATCTTATTACGGAGTATTGAAAGGTGGATCCTAACCTATAATATTGTACATCTTATTTCTCTATTCAATACGGAACAATAATGAAGTTTTTAACTTTAAATGACAAGGGGAACCCGCCAAATGTAACAACCCGATTTGCCACAAACTTCACACAGTGAAAGAGGGGTCTAAATAAGCGAACACATGTTTCGGCTTATCCGTAGACACTCGACCTTTGCCGAGAAAATGACTATCGAAGTTTCTGACGTGCATTACGTGCCTATTAGCACGTAGCAAGTTCAGCCGACGTGGCTTTTGCTGTGACGTCACACTTTTGCATTCCATGTTCAAATCCCGATGAATTGGGTTCTTTTGTTTCATTTACTTTTGTCCATTGGCGATTACTATTGGGAGGGTTCTGTTCATTGTATTTTGGAATATTGTTGTCCTTCTTTGTAACTTAATGTTCCGTCTGGTAAATTAATTGTAAAACATCAATTGTTCTACACTCATTGCACAGCAAAGGGATATCACGACTAGGTGCGATGCAATAAAAATCCACACATTGATTCATAATAAACTGCAAGCGCCAGTTTTTGGAAAATTAATCCGTTATGTGTGGTTTGTTGCAAACTTCAGTAATGTTAACATTTCTTTCCTGAGTGACATTCTCCCACTGAAATATAACTGTGGCAAACTGCCTTTGCGCGATGCTTGTGGTGTGCAAAATTTATATGTTCCGAATGTTTCTACGATCGGTATCATTGAAGGGAATGCACCATATCTCCTTGAAGCGTTAATACAACAAAGAACTTACAAAACATTGCAATACATAAAACTTATTTTGAAACCCAGTTGTAATTTTACAATCAACATAATGCCCTTGTATCCACTAATTTGATAAGAAACATTTGTGTAGTAATTATCAATTGACATAAGTAGATAAATGAAACAAAAATATCGGGATTTGAACACGGTGCTCAAAAGTGAGAAGCTGCCACTTCAGTTGAACTTGATACGCTCTAAAAAGGCACGTAAAGCACATCGGAAACTTCGACCATAATTTTCTCCTAAACAGTGTAGTGTCTGCGGATGTGTGTTTGCTTATTTAGGCCCCTCTTTTGCTGAGCGAAGTTTCTGCAAAATCAGGTTGTTACACTTGGCGGGTACCCCTTGTGAGCGGCAACTGAAAAGAAATGGCTTCAAATCTGACAAATCACCATAAACCTTTGATGTGTTAGTGCGACATTAAGGCAGTAAAATACCAACCTGATAGTGATAATGAAAGTCGAAAATATTAATGACGTTTATATCAATGTTGCAGCTGACACTTGTCACAAGTTCCTTAGCCAGCGCTGGAACACCCTAAGTGGTGTCCCCGAAAGAGGGTCCACATATAACCAGCAAGTAGACCTTCTGCTGAAGACATACACAGGGTGTGTGGAGGAGAAACTGCAGGTGACCAGTGATACCGTCAGCGTGGTGCTCGCCGAAATTCAAGAGAAGTACAACAAGAAGGACTGGCTTCTGGATGTCTTTCCCACCATTACCAAGTGAGTAGCACAATTCAAGAAAACATCTGACACCTGAGTGAAGGAACCAGGCTGAGTGGCTCAAGCAGTTAAGGCACTGGCTTTCTGAGCCCAAGTTGGCAGGTTCGATCCTGGCTCAGTCCCGTGGTATTTGAAGGTCCTCAAATGTGTCAGCCCTTTGTCGGTAGATTTATTAGCATGTAAAAGAACTCCTGTGGGACAAAATTCTGGCACCTCAGCATCTCCAAAAACCATAAAACCAGTTAGTGGGATGTTGAAACATTAACATTATTATTTATTACCGAGTGAAGTATAATACGACCATTTCTTGCACAGAGTGGTGCTGAAATAGAGAGAGTGCTGTATTGTTGAGTGTGTCTGGGAAATTTACTTGAATACCTTCTTTGTCAAATCCAATATAGTTAATATTCATACATTTAAGGAAAATTTAACAGAAAAATTAAAGTATTACTCACTGAAATTTTTGGTCACTGCAGTGAAGATGTTTGCCGGCGGCATGCTTTGCCATTCAACCGCTTTACGAGTATTATGTCAGGACCGAACATATTTGATTTTTGCAGTAAAGTATACTTCAGCTAGCATTGTGAGAAAAACTCTCTCTCTCTCTCAGGTTTTTAACATGCCCGTGTCAAACTGTTTGGAAAACATGAATGAATCATCTAATTGCAACCTCAAAAGACACTTCTTCTTCATTATCTCTTCTCCCCCCCTTCTTTTTACAGATCATTTTCTTCCTCTTCTTCATACTATTCCTTCTCTTCACCTGTAAATTGAGGGTGATATTTTGGTATATTCTTGAAATTTATATCTTTCTCAAAATATCTTTTAAATAGTGTATCTAGTATGTCTTTTTTTAATCAACGCACGATGTGTTTTTTTGTTTCTATGATATCACTAGGTTTCATTATTTTATTAATACTATTACTGTTCTTATTGTTTAACACACCGACCTTGATAGCTGCAACCGCTTGTACTCCGCATGGCTTTACTTCTAAACTGAAGTTTTGGCCAATTTTGGCTCTGTCTGGTGGTTATGTGCTGAAACATAGACATCCGACCAATCCCAAAGTGCCATTCGTATATTCATATCAACTTATAACGGCAGAGTGCGATCTCGAAACCTAGTTGCCAACTCTAATATTTACATTCACCACATGGTTAACCTATCTCGCTCAGCATGTATGGTGTTCGGTACGGTTCACAATCTTTTGCATTTTTCTTCAGTAATTAGTGTTTTTCATATCAGTCTTTATCTCTCTAGTATAGTACATTATAGCATAAGTTACAGTTTAGCATAGCATAAGTTAGTAAAATACAGGTTTAGTAGTTCAGTGTATAAAAATAGCTGTATTCGGGAGATAGTAGGTTCAAACCCCACTGTCGGCAGCCCAGAAAATGGTTTTCTGTGGTTTCCCATTTTCACACCAGGCAAATGCTGGGGCTGTACCTTAATTAAGGCCACGGCCGCTTCCTTCCCACTCCTAGCCCTTCCCTGCCCTATTGTCGCCATAAGACCTATATGTGTCGGTGCGACGTAAAGCAACTAGCAAAAAAAAAAAAAAAAATAGCTGTAGTTTTATTTACGTCCGTGTATTTTTTAGTGTACTTAGTTCATGCGTGTTTAGAATGTCTCAGTGTAGTTGGAAAAGACAAGTGGCAATAAAGTGACACTGAGATCAGTGGAGTATTCCCTTTGTAGGCCATAACATCCTTCCTGTACCAGCCATTAGCGGTGAGTGGTGTGTTATTTCCTCATTCTGTTTTATTCTTAATAATAATGTATTCTTTTTCTAGTGTTGGATGTCGTTAGTATGTGTAGTTTTCGTGAATTTTCCAATCCCGATTCATTAGCTTTTCTGAGTATGGTATTATATTTTACGAGGGCGGTCGTATTGCATCAGCTGTTCTTGCAGCAGTAGCGCGCTGGCAGGAGGCAAGGCAGAGCTCATTTGTTTTGTGAAACATCAATTTAGAAGTTAAGCTGTGCGTAGTATAAGTGCGGCCAGTATCCAGTATTCGGGAGATATTGGGTTCGAACCCCACTGTCGGCAGGCCTGAAGATGGTTTTCCGTGTTTCACACCAGGCAAATGCTGGGGCTGTATAGTAATTAAGGCCAATCTTTGTTTTTCATTATTTAAAAGTAGATATTGTCATTAAAGAGTACTGTAAATTAAGACTAGGTAAGTGCAAGAAACGGAGTACCCCCCTTACTTTGTCATGGCAAATAAAACAATCTAACTTCTGCTATGTCTCCTTCATCACTTTCATCTTTTACTTTCATGTACTCTCTTGATTATTTCTTCATTTCTGATCTACTTTGCAGTTTTCCTCGCTTTGCCACTTGTATTGTCTTCTCATGAAATGCCCGGCAAAATGGCTAAATGGTTAGCGTGCTGGCCTTTGGTCACAGGGGTCACGGGTTCGATTCCCGGCATGGTTGGGAATTTTAACCATCGTTGGTTAATTCCCCTGGCACAGGGGCTGGGTGTGTGTGTGTCGTCTTCATAATAATTTCATCCTCATCACGATATGCAGGTCACCTACAGGCATCAAATCAAAAGACGTGCACCTGGCAAGCCAAACTTGTCCTTGGGCACTCTCGGCACTAAAGGCCATACGCCATATCTAAAATTTCCACTTCCTGCTTCAGATCTAAGATAATATCCTTTCTTTTTTGGAAATATACTGTAATGTAATTGAAGCAACAATTTCAGAATTTGTTGACACATTGTTGGCATCCAGTTGACAGCTGTTGATAGCTCATCTCTAAAATAGGCCAGATTAGAGAGTGTTTAGTGTGTCATAATAATTTTCTTCACTCCTTTTGCAAGGTTGAAAGAGTGCTGAGATGGCAAGTTCACAGTCATCTCAATCGAGGGGTATTTAAATATGCTCAAATATTTTGCATAAAAGAACTTCTGCAGGACTTAATTCTTGCACTTATGTCACTGAAAGCAATGAGAGTAATTAGTAGGGTGTAAAAGCAGTATGTTTTTCTTTTTATATCATTTCGGCCACTTGGGACGTTGGTTAGCACTTGTCACCTTACCTGGAGAATGGATTTGCTTCTCTCCAGGCCTAGTTTCAGTTTTCTTGTCGCTCGTTCTTGAAGAACCTGTATCTTGCATACCTAGGTCTTGAACTTTCTTGAACCTGTGCATTGGAGGCACCGGTCAGATCTCTTTCCCTGCAGTTAACCAAGGATTGATACATTTCCAAATCGTGAAAAGATCAGGCATTTTGCATGATAATTTTGTTGATAGATATTTGAGAGAGATGACTGCAAAACATGAGACTCGGAAAATGAGAGCTTTTCAACTTTAACCTCGGGCAGTATTCACCCTCAGAATATTTTGATCCAAACTGAGGATCTTTCATGTAAATTCTCTCTTTTATTTTTATCCCCTCTATTGCACTGTGGTGAATGAGGTCCAAGTAGTTCCGTTTGCTGTATTGTTCTGCCTTGACTAATTTGTTGAGTATATTAGCAGGGTTGACATAGCTAATTATGCCAGCAGCGCTGTCCCTAAATGTGCATGAAATTCAGCCATTTGTTCTTCATTCATCAAAGACTTTTCTTCGTTGTTTTCAACTGAAAGTTCTCCACCAGTACACAAGTTTTCAGTATTAAATGAAACTCTAGCACACTCTTGAATTATAAAATGAAATCTGTCTTGCTATATTCGCAGGTGAATTGTCGAGTATGTTTACTTATATTGTGCTCGTCATGATTGAGGATCAGGAGAAGGTAGGGCTCACTAGAAGTATCTAGATCCTTCTTTTTAATGTAGAACAATATTACTGAGAGATTTGGCCATGAAGGAGATAGTTTCAAATTCTATCATTGGCATTTCTGAAGATGGTTCCCTATTTACACTGCTGCTGCTTTTTCCTGGTCCTTGCCCTTTCATATCCCATCATCACAGAAAACCTATCAGAGTTAGTGCAATGGTAAGCTGCTAGCAAAGAATCTTCAAGAAAAAAAGAAACCATTGATCTTTTCTTTCTAGATCCAACTTCCCACTTCTGTACCGCAGTCTGTGCTCCACTCTGGTTGTGGGTACACAAGAACTTCTGAACACTACAAGTGGGGAAATGGCCCGGTTTGAGGTGTGGAGTATGACTGCCACCACACTGAAGTCCCTAATGCAGATTGCCAGGCTGCAGAGCTCTCGCAGTAACCTTGTCGCCTTCTTCAAGGTATAGTATTTCTGGATATGGTATTTATTTTTCTCTTAAGTATATACTTTGTAATTCATCATCATGAATTCACATTTTCCAGCTACAGCCAGGTAATTATGGTTCCTCTCTGTTTTCTTCTATCACTTCCTGTGGGTGGGGGGGCGCAGATGAAGAATACATCGTCGGTATCCCCTGCCTGTTGTGAGAGGCGACTATCAATTTCAATCACTAATGATCTGCATTTAGGGCAGTCGCCCAGGTGGCAGACTCCCTACCGTTGTTTTCCTAGCCTTTTCTTAAATGATTGCAAAGAAATTTGAAATTTATTGAACATCTCCCTTGGTAAGTTATTCCAATCCCTAACTCCCCTTCCTATAAAAGAATATTTGCCCCAATTTGTCCTCTTGAATTCCAGCTTTATCTTCATATTGTGTCTTTCCTACTTTTAGAGACACCGCTCAAACTTATTCGTCTACTGATGTCATTCCACGCCATCTCTCCACTGACAGCTCAGAACATACCACTTATGATAAATGTAAGAAATTTATTTCTCTTCCACCTATTCAGTACAACTCAGTATGTTAGAGTTAAATCCTCATTACAATAAGAATTGGTACATGTTTCGCCCTTTCCAATGGGGTATCATCAGCCGTATCATTACCTCAAACCATATCAGGTACTTGGTTAAAATTGATCTAAAATCTACTAGAAAATTGAATACATTAAACTTTCAAACCATATCAGGTACCTGGTTAAATTGATCTAAAATCTACTACAAAATTGAATACATCAAAGAACTTCACTTTAAAAAGCCGTCATTATGAGTAACTTGATTTAGGTACAAGTGAAAAATTACAATATTGATGGCGTTGAGCCATGGTCAATGTTGAATATGAATGAAAGTGTAAAAATATTGTTACCAAATTATGAAAGTGAGTATAGAACAATAGAAATGATTAAATATAAACAAATAAGGAAATGCATTCCAGTACTGTGCCATTTTTTGTCATATTGGACCTTGGCATGTTTACTTGATTCAGTCTTATTCAAAAGTAGCGAATAATTTCTAATTTTTTTAAGTTTGTAACTAGGCTAGAAAAACGTTATATTTACGTCGTAGTTCTACTTGAGCACAACAACCATAGAAACTCACAATAGTGAACACATTCCTCCGCATGGGGTTGGCATCTGATAGGGCATCTGATCGTAAAACCGGTCCAAATACAAATCTAGTGATAACCCCAAATCATTCGGAAAAAAAGCTAAAAAGAGGGACAGTCCCTCCGTCTTTCAATTGCTTTCCCAGTTACATACACAGGGTAAAGGAAGGCTTTAAAATAAGTGACAATTTTGAGGTATAGGATTGGGAGGGTACAAGTGGGAAATAACATTCTACCAGAATGTAAGGAACCTGGTGTGGAACAGAGAAGTTCCTATGAAATGTACGGAGATAATGTACAAGATGTACTATACCCCTATATTAATGTATGCATCAGAGTCTTGGACAGAGATGGCAAGAAATGAGAGTAAAATTCAAGCCGGTGAGATGAAGCTCCTTGAGGAGTATGGTAAGGAAGACAAGAAGAGAGAGAGTAAGAAGTGTTGAGGTCAGAAAAGAAAGAAATTGGCTTAGACAAACTGAGTGAGAGGATGGAGACAAATAAATGGAGATGGTATGGACTTGTTACAAGCATGGAGGAGGGAAGGATATCAAAACAAGTGTTGGAAGCTAAGATGGACAGAAAGAGGGCAAGAGGGAGGCCCAGAACAAGATTGAAAGATTCTGTCAAGAATAGTTTAAGAAAAAGATGATTGGTACTGAAGAGGAGTGGTGGAAGGAAAAACAATGGTGGAGAAATAGTATCAACACTCTGACCTGGCAGGAGCTGGACAAGGGGAAATGAAAATGATGATGATGATGATTTGGGATTTATAACTTTGAAACCAAATAAAATACTAAGGTGATTAAGATGTGTAATGATAGAGAATTTAAAACCTTGACATTTGTACAACAAAATTGTTAGAATATCAGATAAACAGCGTGGCAGGGGAGGGGCCCAGAATTTTGAGTGTGCTCTCTCTGGATCCGATATGATATTACCATGATGGTTATCCTACCACCTTTAGGGGCAAAGTTACACACTGTCGGTCGTCACGCAATTATTTGCACGTATAGATTTTATCTAACCTTCAAATGTATATCTTTTTAAATGTTTGAATTTTGTCCTGATGATTTTATAGCCGAAGATGTCCTAACATGATGACGAAGCATGCACTACTTGTGTAACAACTGTATATTCCTTTGAGGTGAACGAATATATTGTATTGTATTAAAAAATAAGATATTGTACCTGTTCATCATCTACATGGATTTTTCAGTCATGACATTTGTTACATACAATCCTCCACAACATTGTCTCAGTCCCTCACCTGTCCTCACCCGTATTTTTTAAAATTAGTTGCACATATAAGAGATCGTAAGTTACAATTTTCATAGTGGTCCGTATGGAAGATAATTGCAATTAAAATTTATTGAATAGGTGGAACTCTTTTTTAATTTAAATTTCATATAAGTCATGTTGTAGTTGCGCCTTGAAATACCCTTTGATAATGTTGAGGGGAGAAATATTGATCCACAGCAAATATATCACTTAGAACGAGATAGTTCTAAGCTGAAATATTATCACTTAGCGGTTTTTCTTGGTGCAACAATGGTGTGCTTTTTTGATTGGCCTTTGAAAGGAGAATTAAACACATTCTTCCACTCAGGCCTATACAGTACTTTTGCTTGTTATATTATCTTGTCCATGCTATTGGATATAATTGTTGCTGAGGAAAATAAACCCTTTTTTTTTTTTTTTTTTTCTTTTTTTTCTTTTACAGAATGCTTTACATATCCTGAAGTTATTCTTATCAAAGGGATTGCAAGTGCTTGGAACTCTGATCCGCACCAAGACAGCCGAGGTGACAGCACTTCTACAGGCTCTGCAGAAATCCACACGTTTCCTGAACACACTCTGCTACCACTCAAAGGTGAGGTCTTGTAATTCTCGTATTGCAGTGTTAGTAAAGACTTAATCTTTTTGCCTCGTTCTGCATCCAGATCTGAAACAAAACCAGTTCTCTTTCGTACGCATGTAATTCACATGTATTTTGGCAAGCGAATAAGGTGCAGGATACAGAAACTTATAGCATTAACCAACAACGTGTTAACACTGTGTCAATACTGAGCTATTTCCCAGTGTATTTCCTTAGTTGTGAGGCAAACCATTTGTGGTAGTTGCATCAATAGCAACAAGCATATTATTGTGATTTTTATATGTGTAGGAAACCCAATAATCAACACACTTCCGCACTCCACATGAACACTGAGGAGAGGTTTGGAATTGAATCCACACTTTTGGCATGGAATCTAGCGGTTAGAAATTATTTTGACCAACGGGCCTGAACAGTCATGGCTACCAGGCAGGCTACATGGAAAGTAGCGATGTGCCACATTAGTTACCACAAATACCACGATCACCTTTCCTCAATATCATAATGATAGTGGTATTTTTATGGACTCTGGATGCATCACGAGTTTTCCAAATCTAGAGGATCAGTGTGAAGACACCAGGACTGCAACGGACTGCCTTACACATGAAGTATGATTGAGGTGCAACTTCACAGCCATTCCGTCTAGCATGACATCTGCTTCCACGATCATTAGTGGAAATTCCTCTTCCGTTCATTTTGCCGTTGGGCTTTTATTCATCTGTTCCTAATACAGAGAGCAGGCGGCGAGTTACTGGTTTTGGTCTGCCAGAGTTATTTCATTTCCCTGAGAATCATTCTCCCATCCGCCAAGTGGGAAGGCGCCCGATGTAGGTCCAGCATGCCCACAGGAGAAAATACAGATAGTAAGCAAGCAAGCGAGCTTGTAGTTTTACGTGACTGATAACAGCCTCCACATATGTGTGACTTTTCATTTCAAAATTTTCACTGCACTGGTCGAGATTCGAACTGCTATTGCCTTGAGCTGGTTATTGTGTGGAAGGTGATGTGATGTGTTCATCAGCTGACAAGAGTGAAAGTAAAGCACTTCAGAGTGCCTCAAAATGACCTGACTGTGACAAAAAAACAAAAACAAAAAACCAAACCCCGTGGCACTACAGCCCTTGAAGGGTCTTGGCCTACCAAGCGACCGCTGCTCAGCCTGAAGGCCTGCAGATTATCAGGTGTCATGTGGTCAGCACGACGAATCCTCTCGGCTGTTATTCTTGGCTTCCTAGACCGAGACTTTGACAACATTGGCGAATTCAAAGATTACAACTCTTACTCCGCTAATGATAAATATTTTAAATATGAATACTGAGGGTACAAGAAGGGCATCTGGCTGCAAAAGCACACCATAAAAATTCATCCCACCCCATCTCCGACCCCATATCGAGAAACAGGACTAAGCGCAATGTATAGTCCAAATACTTAGGAAACCTGTGGGGAGAGGCTGGCTCATCTTCCATTCTTCCCGCTGCCCAGTCTTTGTCTACACATTGTACTAAGCACTGTACGCAGTGGCTGAACATCACTAAGTTTACACACGGAGTAATTTACAATACCACTTATTAATACCATTTATTCCACTATTGTTCGGTAAAATGCACATAGAAATTACCAGAATTTTAAAGGTACATGTTTTGCCCACTTTTTATTGGGCATCATCAGCGTCATTCAATCTTAAAACACAAATTGGTCTGAGGAAACTTATCAAATTACATAAATCGTATTGATGTACTCTTAATGGTATTGCTACTGTGGTTATGTAATAATTACAGCACAAAAATATTGAATAAAATATGTACACATACTAAATCACTTTGAAAAATTAAAACGTTCATCCAAAAGTAATTGTGTCACATTGTATTTTAAAAATAAACCATGTGTGACACTGAAATGGATCTTCTTGATAAAAAGCTTGAACAATATATTATACACTCTATAGCAAAAAAACGACGCACCGGGAAGGTATTGTCCGATTGTAAGGAAATTACATATGCAAAGACATTTCGACCGAACATACAGATGATTAAAGTTTCGTGTCCAATGAATGAATAGTGGGAGCTCCCACATATCCGAACTGCGCATGCATCAGGTGTATATAAGGTGCGATTCTGAAGCGTATGCTCAAAGTAGCTGTTGCTATCTTAACGTTGGCTGTACTAATGCAATGCCGAAGGATTCGTGCTCATTACGAGCAGATGTCAGAGTTTGAAAGGGGTCGTGTGATCGGATTGAAAGAAGCTGGTTGGTCGAATCAAGTCTATTATTTAAAATTGGGATGAAAATACGTAGTCGAATTGGAGGCGATACGGATTAAGACATAGACTTCAACCTCATCATATACCGTATCTTTTATTCGTACTACTATCCAGTGAAGCCTTGGGTTTGATAGTCTGTTCCCCAGGCGTGATATATATTGTTCAAGCTTTTTATCAAGAAGATCCATTTGAGTATCAGGCATGGATTATTTTTAAAATACAATTGACACAATTACTTTTAGATGAACGTTTTAATTTTTTAAAGTGATTTTAGTATGTGTACATATTTTATTCAATATTTTTGTGCTGTAATTATTATGTAACCACAGTATCAATACCATTAAGTGTTCATCAATGCGATTTATGTAATTTGATAAGATTCCTCAGACCAGTGTGTTTTTTAAGATTGAACGAGGCTGATGATGCCCAATAAAAAGTGGGTGAAACGTGTACCTTTAAAATTCTGGTAATTTCTATGTGCATTTGACCACACAATAGTGGAAGAAATTGTATTGAATAGATGGTATTATAAATTACTCATTGTGTAAACTTAGTGATATAGCTATTTTCAATACGGAATAATGACTAGAATAATGGTTTGTAATGAACACATGTCAACCAGTGAGTTACGAGATAGTGAAGAGTGCACTAATCAGACCTCCCATACTACCTACATGACCATGCCCCGCCGGTAACTCAGAAGGACGTTTACTAAGTATTTGGACAACAGAATCTCGAAGTTGATTTCCCAGGAAAAGATAAATCATCTATCTGCTATTGTAGACCTCGAAATATGCCTTCCTGAAATGCAACTCCTATTTTATACTTCACATTTTATGTATATCATCATCATTGATATTACATTTTAAGTTATGATATTCAAATATTAATTGAACTTCTAAACCAGCAATTTTTTTTAGTGTATTTAACTTTTGAGCAGTTATGGTATTCTATCAGAATCTATCTGATCCTTTAGTTTGAAAATGGTATACTGTACATGCATCCCATGATTTGTTATACGTTTAGAGAAGCCCAAAATAATTCTGTACATTTAAGAAATATCTTCAGTATATTCAAGCAGCTCTCTCGTACTTGTGCAGGTAACGAAGGACGGAGCTCTGACCCAGCAGGTGCCTGCCATGCGACTGGTGTTGGAACAAATGCCCATCTCTGTGCGAGCAATGCTGACTCAGAATGGTTGTGGAGATGCCTTCTGGTTAGGTGTGCTGAGGAACCGCAACCTCAAGGGTGAAGAAGTTCTGTCACAGGTTTGATATGCTCTTTACTTCTTTTAAACATAGTGATGGTATTGAGAGGGCTCAGACACGATGAAGTTAGTATGAATGAATATACACTTTCCCAGTCAAGGATGACCACACTTGTGTTGTGGCGCAAATACAGAGCTATTGCTTCACACCTCCTAAGGTGGTTTGATGCCAGTTTAAATTGTAACGCTCCTACTTTTGACATGCGTCAACATCTTTAAATTCAGAAAGTGTCGGTGCGACTTAAAGCCCCTAGAAAAAAAAATTTCAGAAAGTTTTGGCTGCCAATATATCATGTGGAACAACCATTTTTAATGAAATTAGCTCACCCTACACCTATCAAGATGAATGGTTTATAAGACCACTATATTGTTCTATATACAAATAACAATGGACAACTCTTTCATCTGTAATGTTTTAATTCACGTGATTTATGTTTTTACAAGAATGTAAATTGTATTCATAACATGTAAAGTTTCATGATTTTACATTTTTATTTCTGGCATTTCAAAGCAGCTGAAGATGGCATAAAGAGACTGATGATTTTGCCATGGTAAATTGCAAATAATTCTAAAAATGTATTGACTAGGTGACCATTTATAATTGTTTATTATACAACAACATTGTCAATTCGGATTCAAAATTAAATTCATCAGAGAATGCAATTGTAACAAACTCTTATCCTGAAATGTCTGCTTACTCATTCCAGGTGGAGGAACCCCAGGATGATCTTCCCCCAGAAGACAATAACTCCGAGGAAGAAATGGACTTGGAGAGTCCAGAACAGAACAACAGTAAGGAAGGCAAAGATCAGGATAATGACGATGACGACGACTCCCTCAGTGAAGTTATATGAAAGGGTCATTTTCATTCACTATTATGAAATCCTTGACGGAGAAAAGAACATCACAGCAAGTTGTGGACTTCGGTACCAGATGTCAAGAAGTGTGGCGCCCGTACTTCCACATACAATGGATGTCCTATTAACTAGCCTCAGATTAAGTGGCTGACCTAATGCATAATGTCGCTTCTGGCTTCCTACAGTCACTAGCGCCTGCACTGCCTCCCACCCTGTCTTGCTAATGCATGAGATGCAGCTTCTTCCATATTGCTTATGAACGGATCATTTTAACAGGCCAACAGAAATTTAGTGCAGGAAATCTGTGCAATTAATTATGAATGAATAAGAAATCAAGAAAATGTAACTTTTCAGTCTATCGAAACACGTTACATTTAATTGAGTTGACACTGGAAAATATGCGTTCCTTCTTCAATTAGAAATCAATAAAAGTTCTGTGTGGAACTCTTGTACTCTCGTGGAATCAGAAAAAATACTTTCTACTACACACACTATAAGAAAGCTGACAGGTGGAATTGTCTTATCTATGGTTGTGGTTTGTATAAGAGTGTCGTAAAAGAGCTCCAGTTATTGGGCCAGTATTGAAGAAAAAGGCTGTAATCCTTTATATATGAGCTCTAGTATAACCAATTAAATCAAAGAAAAAGGCAATCATCTGGATCAGACATGCAACCTGGATGTAATATTTTTTCAAACTTGGTCAAAAAATCTTGAAGCCTGGTACTATGCTAGATAGAACCTTTATTTTTATATTGTTGGTTTAACCCGCCATTTCGTTATCTGACACAGGGTCTTGTCCTGAGCAGACCGGTTAAGAGAGCATCCATTGTGCCCTTTTTTAGCCTGATTTAACATTTGATGAGGTGTTTCTTAAATTGCCTCTTACTTCCGCTCCATTTATCTGTCATCCCAAAATAATTTCTGCAAAACCAAGCATTTGCTGAGTTTTGATTCTCTTTCACTGCCTGGGTTTGTAGACATAGTTTGAGTTTATACTTTCTGATCTAAGAACTGCTTAGAAAAAAATCTTTGCCAAAACTCCATGCTTTGCTTCCTGAGAAAGACTCTACCTTTATCTCATGAGAAACGCAAGCATGGTCTTCATGAAATGTCAACCTTTTCCAAACCATTTCATTTCACACATATTTATTTCTAAAAACCATTGTCACTGTCGGCAACCCTGAAGATGGTTTTCCGTTGTTTCCCATTTTCACACCAGGCAAATGCTGGGGCTGTACCTTAATTAAGGCCACGGCCGCTTCCTTCCCATTCCTAGTCCTTTCCAATCCCATCGTCGCCATAAGACGTATCTGTGTCGGTGCGACGTAAAGCAAATAGCAAAAAAAAAAAAAAAACATTGTTTCAAGAATGTTAATGGTTCTTTTCCCTGGATTTGTAAAAAAAAAAAAACTTCAAATCAGTGTAATTACCAGGTGCAAGACGTGAGTTACCTGTTGACAAGTTGTTCCTAATTGTGATATCTGAAGCCATCTCTTTCCATTTTTAACTCGGTTAATTTATAACTGTTAGGTCCTTCAGTCCGCTGAATGTAATTTTGAATAAATTTATAAACTATCTGAAAAAAGAAAATATATGGTAACAGAATTGTACTTGATGATGTTCTTTCAAGAACGAAACATGTCATTCTATTTGAATTAATTTATTTCTTTTTCAGATATTTATAAATTGTTTCTAGCATTCTGATGTTATGCAACAATTTTGGAGGTCAAGACTCAGTTCCAGTTTTTGCCAGAGGTCTAAGGTCGGATGCCCTTCTTGTTGCTATGCACCAGTTCTATTTAAAATTCTGGTTTCAAACCCAGAACACTTGGATTGGGAGATGAGGGGGTGGGAACATAAATTACTATATTGAAACAGCTACCACTAATTTCCTCTTTTGGGACCTCCCTAAGGAGAAACTGATGTGAGGTAATGGTAGGCCATTAAATCTGAAATAATTTATTGTAACATCACATTAAAATAGCTATAATCAGATTGACTCGCAGGTTGCCACATGATGACGTCACTTCCATCAACAGTACCTTCATTGGAGAATTGCTCAAGGTGATGTATGAGGTGCTACGGAGATAAAGGGTGACTTCAACATAGGACGTAGATTTCATTTTTTTTAAATATGTTCATTTTTTTAAATATGAACCATGGAAAACAGTAATGTGAGCCAACTTTCTATTGAAATAAAATTCCCTCCCTTTAGATAAGAAGGATTGAGGAAATTCCAGCAAAAATTTGAATGATGTGGCAGCATGTACGTATGGCGAACTTGACAGCTCTCTTTGTTTATGTAAGTGGCTGTGCGTTTCCAGAGTGCACGTGCCCCTTCCCCTTTGGTTGCTCAAGCCAGTGTGTGCAGATATAATTCGGAATTAAAAACACCAGCTAAATTTCAAAAAGGGAAGGCCAAAATTTACAACCCTGAAAATGTTATTATGCAAATGAAAATAATCTGCAAAACTTGTACAGTTGTCCCTTCAACATGGAACAAGATCTCTCTCTCTCTCTTTTTTTTTTTTCATCAACAGTGCCCGAACATGGGTGATGTAGAGACAAGCTTAAGTAACTGTTGAAAAACTTAACCATAATAATTATTTTATTTGATCCTTGTACTGACTTGTCTAAAGCTGTTTGTTTCTCTTTTTTTTTTAATAGTTTCTGTTGGGTCCACCTTGTCAATTAACTTTTTATAAATGAAAATTATTTACTCACACACTTTTCAGGATCATAGTACATTCCCTTCATCGGTCCAGGAGAGGTCAGCATAGATAACTTACCTCGGCTTACCAGCGGTGCTCACTGACAATTTTGCATGAGTTCTTTCCTTTGACGAAGTATCAAATATTATTTAAAATCAAAACTCGGGGTTCACTGATGAAGGGAATGTATATGTTTCTGAAACATGTATGAATACATAATTTTCAATTATAAAAAAGTGCATTGACAAGGTGGACCCAACATAAACCAACATAAACTATTTTAAATAGTTTTTTTATTAGCTTAAGATTAAGTAACATAAGATGATTCGGTTGGAGAAAACCTGTCTTGTAGCTTCCTAATTTGTACATTTGAGATACACAATCCTTGAAAATATTCTCAAAAGTAGAATACCTTACCGAAAATGGTTCCGTTGCATGTTTTCTGAATAAATATATGGATGAGAAGAAAGAACGTAACATTTGTAAGTCTCTTTTTGTTCAGTTTGCCCAAATGAAATTATTTATAAATCTTATGTTCTTAAGACTGCTGAAACTAATTTTTTGTGTAAATAAATTTATAAACTACCAGTACCTGAAAAAGAAAACAACTTAAAGTAGAATGGCATGTTTTGTTCTTGAAATAACATCAATCAGATTCTATCACACTCAAAAATATTTAAACATGTATAAACATTCTATTTAAATCCTTAAAAACTTGAATTTAGAACTTACCTTATTGAAGTCCTCCTCACTTCTCTCCCCTCTAGCAGCAGACTGAAGAACCTAACAGTATATTAACCAAGTCAAAACTTTAAAAGAAATGGCTTCAGACATCACAAAAAAAAAAAAAAAAAAAAAAAAGTAAAGTGAAATGTTTTCAGATGTGGTGTTGTCCGCCATTTGCATTCGCAGCCCCTCATATTTTCCTTTCTCTTTTATTCTTGAGTTGTCATATATTGTTTAATGCTACCTCTTCTTTCAGACTTTCTCTTTCAGTTAAGTTGTAAATTAACATTAACTTTTGAAAACTCTGCGTCGTGCTGTATATATACGCACATGTAAAAGAAATATTATTATATTGTATAAAATGAATTTACAGATAATGTTTGTGCATATTTGTACACCTACTTAACCTCTCCTGTTCTTAACCTATTAAGAGTTTTAAGGTTTCTTATTTTCATATTATATATCATACAGTGTTTTATAAAACAGTTTCCAAATCTTTAAAGAAATTGGCCAATACCAAGGCACTGCCTCTAATAGCTGCTGTGCTTGACTTATCTGTCCAGAAAAAATATTTATGACTGCTATTCAGAAAGTCATAAATAAGCATATCGTACCAGGAAATACATGTACTTCGTGCTTGAAGAGCACGAGATGAACGCGAAGCGTGTACGGCACATTAATGTGGAGCGGGTACAGCGAGTGAGAGATTTTACTTCAGATGCAGTTCCTTTCCTTTTAAACTGCTGATTTACTAAACAATTTAAACCTAAGAATTTCATTTTTGTCCGTATTGAACTGAGAATGGATGATAGGAAAAACTTAAAACGGTCCACCTTTTCAATACAAAATTGTTATAGTTTATTTATAACATGTATTTGCACTTGGAACTAGTTTCAACGCTGTTTTGCGTCATCATCAGCCAAAATGTGGGAAATAGGCCAGCATGTAGGCATTTATATTACACAATTTTGTTTAATATTGTTTAATGTAACGCCTTGTGTAATATAAATGCCTACATGCTGGCCTATTTCCCACATTTTGGCTGATGATGACGCAAAACAGCGTTGAAACTAGTTCCAAGTGCAAATACATGTTATAAATAAACTATAACATTTTTGTATTGAAAAGGTGGACCGTTTTAAGTTTTTCCTATCATCCTTACTAAACAATGTCAAGATTATATCACTTCAGTTAGGCACAATGTGCTTCTGTCCTGCTGCTGGCGATGTCCCGTGTCAAACCGCTGCTCCTCCCGTCCTCACCATGGAACAGCTCTCGGCACCATGGAACCATGTACCAATCCCTCAAGGGCTGCTCTGGACGGTCTTGAAGTTCTAGATGTTCTGGAAGGTCTTGGTGTTCAAGTTGCAGGTTTCGCTCACGTGGAATAATGAACACACGTGTAAGTCCCGTTGACTTGTAGGATGGATGAGTAAGGGATGTTATTTATAATTGATTTTCACTGTGAAGGGATTAAAGAAATGCTGATATTCCCTGTTGAATATCAATGGAATCAGACACGGGACAGTTCTTTAAAGTGAACTGCACTAGTTTCTGACTTGAGAAGTAAGCAAGATTTTTGCAGCCGAATATTAATGGAATGAAATCTGCACACTTCCTAACATCACTTGCACTTGTGAAATTAAGCACACACAAAAAGAAAACAAACGTAATTAATGCTCTAAATGTTTGGAGAATTGAGGACGCAACTGCTCGTCGGATCCTCCACGATTTTAAGATCACTTTGATTCTATTTACAGTTATTTGGAAAGTTTATTCATTGAAATGAACATTTCTAGATGCCATAGGAATATTATTTACATTGAGTTAAATGACAATCACTTAACTGCCTAACGTGTGAATTTAGTCCCGTTCACACACCTTTACATTTATATACGACACTGTTAGAATGATATAGATGTTGATTCCCATAGGGAATCTGAAATATTTGTTCCAAATGAGTAAATTTATAATACCAATATAAATGGTCCGTTATTGGACATTATAAATTTTCCAGCTAACTCATTCTTGTTGCCAGCGTTTCGCCCCCGTGTGCTAGGCTGGGCTCATCAGTTGGTACCTAGCACACCTATCAAGACGCTGGATAGTGCATACCATGGAGGCCACTGCGTAATCCGATACTGTTAGAATGCAAACAATTGAGCGAAATTAGTCCCGTTCATTCACAAGATCGTGTCCAAAGACTTGGAATGATATTGTTAACTCAATTTCTGAATAATGAAAATTAGTTCCATTCACAAGTAATGTGAAACTACAGTAGAAGTCCGTTATAGCGAGAATTCATAACAGCGAAAAATTTACTCGCTATAAACGGATTGGCGTTATATCCGATTTTTGTATGAAAGTTGGAAAATCCTTCATGCACTTTAAAATCGGTATGAAGGGGCTATCAGTTTGTTCAAAACTTGCGTTTCCGCAGCTGATATCCACACTACGGCTTACTTGTTTGTTATTTTTTGTAATCCGATACTACGTGAAGTATATGTTTAATTTCATTCCGAAAAAAATATAGTACCGTATTTCTCCGAATCCAACATGAACCCCACTTTTTCCTTCAAAAAATTTAAAATCAGGCTCAAAAAGAAGTTTGAAAAATCATATGAATGCCTTGTTGTACAGTAGGACTACGCATTTTTAGACACCGAACATTGACTTTCGTCATGCCCCCTTTTTTTTTCCGGCTGCACAATTATTCTTTATTTCCGTGGGTTTACGGACCATTAACTTAACATTGGCATCATAATACCGAAGAGAACTTGTTGAAAACTTTCCGGCAATACCTATTCCATGCGTTTCTACAATACAACGATCCATAAGGAAATTATTCTTGCTGTCTATAAAACTGTTACTTTTATGCAGCGTCAGATATAACCGGCTGCTGCTACACGCACGTCTCGCTTGTTGGGTTCGGCCAAATTCAGCGGCTAGCGATGTATAGGCCTAATTGCGAACGTTGAAAGTCAACGAACGAGTTTATTGTGCCAAGGTATGGCCATTCCACCCTTTCATTTTTCGTGCACATACCTCACAATTTCATCTTTGACTTCTTTAAAGGGTCCTTGTTGCGGACCACTGAATGAATTTTTTGTACAGTACACATTTTTTTTAGCTCTTTGTCTTCACGCTAACGCCAAATATTGGCTTTAGTTACGCCTATGCCATATTTTCTTGCGCCTGCACAATTATTCTATATTTCCGAGTGTTCAATAAACATTAACTTAAAATTGGCATCATACTATCGACTAAAACCCGTTGAAAATTTGCCGGCAATACCTTTTCCACGTATCTTTACAATATGACTATCCATCACGAAAATATTCCTGCTGTCTATAAACCTTAATTTTACTAACCGCCAAGTACAATAGACGCGTTATAACTCTGCCATTGAGTAGCCATGGCTTTTCTAAGAATTTGAAGGGTCGCATGTTTTGATGACATTCTGCAAATTTGAGAAACACACAGGCTCTGTACAACTGGTTGTTGCAGCTAGCGATGTGTAGTAAAGAGGCGGTCGTTTATTGTCAACGAGTTCTGTGCGCGTGTGAAAAGAAGCAGTGTGGTTACCTCAGTAGTTGCCAGTGATATCCATTAACTTACTGTTAGGGCACGAATGCAACAACCCTTGAGTTTTCGCAAGAGATTTTGTGAAAAAAAAGTCTTGGATTCGGAGAAATACAGTATCACTCCAGAGATTTCTGTGGCAAACACCTCAGCTTTCTTCTTCAAACAGCGGCACCTAACCTAACCGTATATGTAGCCTATCATGAAAACATATTTGAAATGCATGTAGAGAAATAACCTCCTCGCGAAAAATTTACATGTAAATAGCCGTAACTAGACGTGAGAAGATATGAAATATCCTCTGAAATCAGTGATGTACTCTGCCATATCTTGAGGTGTATCACTTTCTTACTTAATTTCCATATATAAAACATTAAAATTAAGATATCGATTACTTCAGTCTTTATTTTTAACGAGTTAACAACTGCTATCGGCCACGTTATTTACGTATTTATTACGAAAACATCCTCTTTCATTTTGAATTTTCTTTAGAGAACAGCAGTCGATGGGTATTACTAATCAACTCCAACATCTCCTTTGAATGTCAACGAGAGAGCTCGCAAATGCACAAGGTGAGAAAACTATACCGTACCGAGGATGATCGATTGCATTTTGTTGCAAATGTTTCAGTTTTCTTATTCAAACAGCGTCACCTTTCCAAACTTATCCGTACTATATACGTATGATGAAAACACACTTCAAGTGCCAGTAGAGAAATTATACCTTTCTCGCTATAAATTTTCATAACAGCCCTTCCGTAATTTAACCAGATATGACAAAATATAAACTAACCTCTGAAATCAATTAAGCGCTCTGCCATATCTCGAGGTGTATCCCATTCTTACTTAATTGCAGTATTTAGCCTCAAAATTAAGCGGTCGTTTAGTCAGCCTTAATTTTTAACGAGTTAACAACCATTATCGAACACGTTATTTACGCATTTATTACAAAAATATGTTCTCTTTCCTTTTGAATTTTCTTTACGGAACAATTGTCTAAGGATATTACTAATCGACTCGGACATCGCCTTCGAATGTCGACGAGAGAAATCTCTAGTGCACGTAGCAAGGAAACAATGCCGAAGGTAATCAATCGCATGCAATATCATCGCTGGGGTGCATAAATATCGGCAACGGAAAAAGTCGCGCACGCTTAATCGCTTGTAATAACGGATGCGCCAGTGATAGGGTTCTCGCTGTAACCGAAGGACAATACACAGTTTAATATAGGAATTTTGAAGGGACAGAAAAAACTTGTTGCTATAACGGAGTTCTCGTTATATACCCTACTCGCTATAGCAGACTTCTACTGTATTTCACAAGAAGACTAGTGCTATCAAGTTAAGAAAGTTACTAGTATTTCAAAGTTTTATTTGTGAAAACTCTTGAGTATCGATGCACAGTTTATGAACGTAAGAATTGTAAGTTCTGATACATAAGATTTTAATCTCTTGAAAATGTTCAAAGTATCGCACTCGCTAACTACACGGCTAAGTCCGTAGACTGAGAAATATTAAGTATGTGTTCTCACTATAATTTTTGTGGAGTATCGAAAACTTCTAATCTATAACTTCAATTTATCTTAGCACTGACAACCACCAGCAGTCAACCGTTCACATTCGACTGTGGGACAAGACTGACTCGTGCCCCGTTCTTGCGTCTCTTTTATACTGGAGTTGCGGAGATTGCAGCTGTTTCATTTCTCTTTCAATACCTTTCTTAATCCTTGGTGGATTTTAATGAAACTTTTATTGTAGGCATTAAAATGGGGTGTATGGTGATGTTACTCTCATATTCGTACCATAAGTAATATAAGAGTTATTAAGGGTATAAGGGATGGAAATTTCGACGAGTGACGTAACTTAGTTAGCTTTGGCGAGTTGGAGCTAGCTCCTACGTCACTCACCACATGTTCGCTGGCGCACATTGCGTATTTTAAAGTTTGGAATACTTCAAAACCAATGCTAGACCAGCGTTTCTGGTACAATATGAAACTCAGGATTGATATCAGAATATTTAGCTCACAACCAATTTAGTATAAGAATATCAGGAACATCTATTGGGAGACGAACCCAAAAGGTTTAAATTCAGAAATAAACTATATTTCCATCCTGAAAGTTTTCTTCTGTCTTCTTGTTCTTCATTTCCCATTTCCAGCCTTCTGGATCAGGTTGTGAATCGAGGACCTCCACAGTTTTCTATTTTTCACAGTTCCTCCAGGACGAGAACACCAGAAACTACGCGTCTCTTTTGGGGAATGCCTTAACCACTTCTAAAACCTCGACTCACTCTTAATCAGTTTATAAACTCAAAGGTATTTTATACCTACTGCCAGTATTCTTTCAGGCCACCCCTATCATGGAATGTAGATGCTGCTAGATGGTATTACCTCCACCAAGGGACCATCAGCCCTCCTAAAGAGATCTGCTCGAAGCCATTGACCTCTGTACATTGTACTCATATTTATCCCTGAATTCAGGGATCTCTCCTCCGTCATCTCTAGCATACCGAAGCCCATTGTGGTCTTCACTTATAATCCTGAGCTGGAACCCTTATCAGATGTTACACACCAGGTCAGTGTGCTCTGGGACTCACATAGGCAGGGGCGCCACTCCCTGGGTAGAGCTGCCTCCGAAGAGGGTCCCTACCTGCTCTCTGTATAGGTTATAAATACTTATATGCAATATGTGATTTGTATTATATTTTTGCATTTTTCTCATCATTAGTTATAAGTGCAGCGATAAATTCTGGAGCTCTCATTATGTTTTTACACAAAATTTGGTTAACTGAAAGACAAGCTAAAATACCCCGATTTCAAATATAACAGATTGCGAAGAAGAAAAAAAAAATGATCACACAATCCAGTCATGCTCAGAGCCACATCATACATAATTCTGTGAGAAACACAAAACTGCAGGGTTTGGTATATTGTATGTATGCCTTATTCTTCAGATAATTTCTGGACCTCAACAAAAGTAAATGGTCCCAATAAAACAGTCATTAAGTAACTTAAAGAAATTTGACACTGCCCACATATTACATCAAATATAGATTTTAGCTAATGTATTTACATGGAGAATTAACCGGTTTTGCAAAACTTGGTGCTACGTATGTAGTCGCCTGATGAGAAGTGTAGAACTGCTGGTTTGAACTAAGTAAGTTGTGGTCAAACGTTAGAGATTTTTTTGCTCTATGAGAATTGTTAAGAGCCACAGAGTGGTTTTCGTGCATAACATTGTCTGTTGAAATGTATTATAAACAGTAGGTACTAAACTCAAAAATGCACAATATAAAAATGACTGCAGTTCAAACAGGCCACCAAAAAGGCTTTGACAGGATGGATGTGGTCCACAGACCGCAGTTTGGGTGGCTTAGCTGTAAAATGCGCTGTTTCATTAAATTCATTTAAATTATGCTATAACCTCTGAACAGATTTCCCTGGTTAAGGCATTAAAGAAAACTCGTGAGTTTCCATATCAGTTCTGAAATTAAATTCAGTCCTGGAATTGTTATAACAAAGCCTTCAGAAGTTCTTTTTTTTTGGTGGTTGTTAAGAAGGAAAGTATACTTTTCAGTGTGTTAAACATTAATTATAACGCTGTAACATACCTGTAAAAAACACTCTATTAAACAATGACATGTTTCATCCTTGGAAGAACATAATCAGATTCTATCAAATCACACTTTTTTAATTTTCCACACACGCCATTCAAATGTTTCTATATTTCTGAACAATTAATTCATGTCATTCTTTGTTTAATAGTGTTTTTTCCAGTGTGTTACTAGTGCTAGAGGTGTTATAATTAAGTGTTCGACAGACTGGAAAACTGTAGAGTTACCTTCCAGAATAACAACACTATACCTCTGTTCACTGCCAATACATGGAGGTAAATAACCTAAAACAACTGTTACCAGATTGTGATAAGGTATTGTATTTTTATTAGTCTTGTGCGGCACCTCTCTTTACATTTTAGTTTTAACTAAATAGAAGCCTTCAGCCAAATAAGAGTATATACAACTCTTTGCAAGGGTATGAAAGCAATAAATCAAGGCATGAATATCTCATTGTTAAGAGTAGATGCAGGATGCAGTAGTTCTATATAACCCCCACCATCTGATACAATTTGACTGGGAATATTCCATTTTCACAACTTTCAAGAGCTTTCCTTTTCTTTAGCCGAAACTTTCATTTTCCAAAGGGCTTGGAACTCTTCCTTCACTTTGCTTTAAGCGAGGTTGATCCCCTGCAAATAACATTCACCACCTACTAGCCAGAACCAAAGAGGAACTGCACGACTGTGTTAAAAGATGGAATGACCTAAGCCAGTTAGGCCTGTGGCTAAATGTTATGAAGACTGAATTTCTGGAAACTAACCCAAGCACACTTACTGTCAAAATCAATTGAAAACTTGTTGCTCCTGGTATTTAAGATACAACCTGCAGAGCAATGATGATACTGATCAGCAATTGCATGCTGAAATGAGTGCAGAATGACTTGGATGAAAAGGAGTCTCTGGAATACCGAGTGTTGGGCGCAAGCCTGTCTACCTCAAACCAAGATGTATCGTATTATGGTTCGACGATGACATTATATGGGGCTGAGAGCTGGCTGGTCACCTAAAGTGTTGAGCATCCTCTTCACATTATCGGGATGTGCATTTTATGCTGGTGTCTTGGAGTTTCTCTGCTTGATCACATAACCAACAACACGATCTGACAAAGGATGAGAGTTGTGCCCATTTAGGAGAAAATGCGAGGAGGGCGATGAGGTGGTATGACATTGTCCCGACAGCAGCAACTGGTACCACCACGATGCCTACTACTTCACCATCAAGGGCAAGCACCCCTGAGAAGACCAAGAGACACAAGTCACCAACATCGTAAAACAGAGCTCACCAATCCAAAGAGCAGGAACTGTTTGGCCAAGGCGTTAAAGGCGTACTCAGTTCACCCGGAAGGACGTGGGTTCGATTCCCCATCAGAAAGTCGAAAAATTTAAGAAACGAGATTTCCATTTCTGGAAATGCACGTGGCCCTGAGGTTCACTCAGCCTACACCAAAAATGAGTACCAGCTTAATTCCTGGGGGCAAAGGTGGCCGGGCATAGAGCTAACTACTCCACACCACCAAATGTCGAGGTTATGGATAGCGGAAGCCTTTACCTTCTACCTCTCCAAGGGCCTTCATGGCCTGTATGGAAATGATTTGCTTGAATCCAAAGAGGAGGCCCTGCATCTGTCAAAAAACATTAAATCAAAGAAAAAAGATAAACTACAACACATACTATCAGAAGATTCAGTTGCCAGCACCCTAGAACTCTATAACCTGGTGACAAGGTCTGAGTATACCATATACTCAATAGCTTCTATTATTCCACTGCAGGATGAAAGGTAACAACAGAAACTATTAAACCATATATCTTTTTAGTCAGAGATAGGCACAAAGAGCCTTTCCAGTTTCTTTGATCTGACCATTACTTATTATTAGTCTGTACAGAATAACATCATCTGCAAACAGCCTTATCTCTGATTCCTCTTCTTTACACAGATCATTGATATATATATAAGAAAATATAAAGGTCCAATAATACTGCCTTGAGGAATTCCCCTCTTAATTATTACAGGGTCAGATAAAGCTTCGCCTACTCTAATTCTCTGAGTTCTATTTTCTAGAAATATAGCCACCCATTCAGTCACTCTTTTCTAGTCCAATAGCACTCATTTTTGCCAGTAGTCTTCCATGATCTACCCTATCAAATGCCTTAGATAGGTCAATTGCAATACAGTCCATTTGGCCTCCTGAATCCAGGATATCTGCTATATCTTGCTGAAATCCTACAAGCTGAGCTTCAGTGGAATAACCTTTCCTAAACCCAAACTGCCTTCTGTCAAACCAGTTATTAATTTCACAAACATGTCTAATATAATCAGAAAGAATGCTTTCCCAAAGCTTACATGCAATGCATGTCAAACTGACTGGCCTGTAATTTTCAGGTTTATGTCTATCACCCTTTCCTTTATACACAGGGGCTACTATAGCAACTCTCCATTCATTTGGAATAGCCCCTTCAACCAAACAATAATCAAACAAATACTTCAGATATGGTACTATATCCCAACCCATTGTCTTTAGCATATCCCCAGAAATCTTATCAATTCTAGCTGCTTTTCTAGTTTTCAACTTTTGTATCTTACTGTAAATGTCATTGTCATCATAGGTAAATTTGAATACTTCTTTAGTATTACTCATCTCCCCTATCTGGACATTATCCTTGTAACCAACAATATTTACATACTGCTAACTGAATACTTCTGCCTTTTGAAGATCCTCACATACACACTCCCCTTGTTCATTAATGATTCCGGGAATGTCCTTCTTTGAACCTGTTTCTGGCTTAAAATTCCTATACATACCCTTCCATTTTTTCACTAAAATTTGTATGACCACCAATTATGCTTGCCATCATGTTATCCTTAGCTGACTTCTTTGCCAGATTCAACTTCCTTGTAAGTTCTTGTAAGTTCCTTCAATTTCTCCTTACTTCCAGAACCATTTCTAACTCTATTTTGTTCCAACCTGCACCTCCTTCTTAATCTCTTTACTTCTCTGTTATAATATAGTGGATCTTTACCATTCCTTATCACCTTTAAAGATACAAACCTATTTTCACATTCCTCAACAATTGCTTTAAACCCATCCCAGAGTCCGTTTATATTTGTATTTACCGTTTTCCAGCAATCATTTACTTTTTAAAAACTCCCTCATGCCTGTTTTGTCAGCCATATGGTACTGCCACCATATTTGTTGTTCCAGTGTTTGTTACAATTCTTTATCTCTCTTGGCTAAGTCTCCAGATTTGTTTTTCCCAAATGTCTCTAGGTCTTTCCTTGTGGTCTTTTGCCTGGGACATATGTCCACAACACTTAAATCTATCCAGTTCTGATACGCCCAACAAAGTCTTTCTAAAACCAAACTCTTTGTGAATTTCCTTGCTCTGTACTTTCTCTCTTGTGGTTTTGTGACCAAGATTGTAGGAACTTCATTTCAGTTGCTTGGATTCTTGTTTGGTGCTGTCTTGGTAGCTGTTTCAGGTCCGCAGACTGGTACTAGATAAAATTTATACAGTGTAACCTTGGAGGCCAGAGAAAAAAAAAAAAACGTTCCACAGGTGGTAAAATTGAGATGCTGCTAGTATTCTATTGTCGATTTCATGTTTGATGGTGTTGGAAGAGACATAGCTGCCTAAGTACTTGAAATTGTTGATGTCTATCTCGGTAGTAATTTGGGGGTGAATTTTTTTCAGGTTTCCTGCTTATAAGTAAGCCAGCTAATGTTTACCCCCATCTTACCAAACTTCCTCTTCCAAAGATTTTTTTCAGCTTCGGTCTCGCCCCACAGCATGACATCATATGTCGGCTTTATCTTCCTTTTTAACAGCCTTGATTATCTTATCCATCACAGTAAAGAAGAACAGTGGGGATCTACTGTTGATCCCCGCATAAGATTTACAAAATCATAACTATCTACGAACTATGTGAAAATACAAGTGTGTGTTTGCCGTGAGATGGTAACCGTATTGCCGTGTATAAATATGTTGGGGAGTGTGATAGTCACTGGCATCTCTTCATGGCTTCCATGAATCTAATCACAGCCAGTGCACATTAGATTTTTAAAATGAAAAGTCAGAGCCTGTGGTTTGGATTCCACATGAACTGGATATCTCATGGCTATGATCCACAATATCAATATACTCCGACGATATTAGGTTTGTGAAGCCCTTCATGGCTCTTCCCATTCTTTTGCTGATATTGTCGGACCTCTTCCATTTTTCCTCTGAATTAGTGTTTTGAGAGAGGATGGTTAACCAGGTGCAGTACCTACGTTTAAAGAAATGATGTCTGAACACAGTAAGTAAAGTCTTTCAGCCCTCTGATGGGCTACCTCAACTGTTGGTTATTTCCTATCCACAGAACTTCAGGGGGTTCACTTGAACAGACAGGCAGACAGGCCGCTTCAGGATGTGCCTCATATTGTGAGCTTGGCCACATTCACGTACGTAACATCTTAGCAGGTAGTCCTCCAGGCTGATCTTCACATGCTTAATGGAGGTTAATTCTGTGGGAAGACCCGTCACAGAAGAGAAGGTACGACATTGTCCTACAAAATCATGCAGAGTCGTAACCCTCACAAACCGCAGGAAAGCCGCTGATTTTCGTTGCATCCTCCGAAATGACAAATACAGCCTGGTAAAACAGATCATAGAAGGGAAATATGGACATGGGGAGAGAAAATTTGTGCAACCTCCAACAGTGGTTTAATATCCAAAATACAGCAACTCCGATATGGGAAATATAAAATATGAAAAATTACTCTATGATGTTTGCCATCCTTCTGCAAGATGGCACCAGAAGGTGTATGTGTACACAACAAACATACTCCTGGCAACTCCTGAATTCGAGACCATCAAGGTTTGTCCTGTAGTGAATGGCGCGACACAATTAAGATGACAGCAAACATTTCAAAGTAAGATCGGTGCCAGGAAGATCTTGGAACGATCCCTTTGTAGACGCTGCCTCAAGGAGATTGAAACTCTTGCACATATTCAGGAATCTTGTCCTCATAGTGAACTTTTAAGGAATACACATCATCATAACAGTGGCACATTAATTGCGACAACACTGAAAGACCACGGTTTCCAGGTACTGGAGGAGTTTCATGGCTTGGCGGACAACGGAAGCCGCAGAAGTATCAACATTGTTGCCTTCAAAAATAAGAAGGGAGGTTACATAATCGACCCAACTGTCTGCTTTGAAAGCCATAAGTCGCAGCCCTCAGATGTCAACCTCGAGAAAAGGAATATTTACCATCAATTCCTTACTACCATCTAGAGGAAATCGACATAGTGGGTATGATGATTGGAGCGAGGGGAACAATGTCCATTTTTTATGCCAATTCTTGGAAACGGATGTCTGCCAGTTAACCCTATAATGCCCGGCGTGACAAATTAGTCACACGACTTTTGATGCTATCAGAAGCTATAATACATCTCTTTTATTCTTAATGCCCAGTGTAGCACATTTGTCACACAGTCGTGAACACACTCTGGTGGATATTTTCTTCAACTGTGGTCCGGGAAGGATAAAAGAGATGTATTATAGCTTCTGATAGCATCTGAAAGTCGTGTGACAAATTTGTCACGCCGGGCATTATAGGGTTAAAATGTTAGAGGAAATTGCCATCATTGCCTTGGGTTTCATTTATAATTCTAAGAAAGAATCGTTAACCATATAAATTTCTCAAACATATCTATTTCTTTTCTAAAGATTAATGTAAAAGTATACCTCGTCACAAGGCAGCTTCTGCAGGAAATGTTTCATAAAATAAAATAGTGCTAGTTCTGTATTGCCAACTATGGAGTGTGACCTTTCACAGCTGTCTTGTGGACAGCCACACTTGTAACAAAGACTCTTACTGGCTGAATGCTTCAACCTCTTCAGTTCATGTTTTGTGCAATACATTTCTTTACAAAACATTGTCTTTAATAACATCTTACATGTGCAGAAATTTGATTTGCAGCAATAAAATACACTACTAGCGAATAAGTAGATGGATAGTAGCTGTTGAATGTCACTTTTCCAGTCCTATTTCAGCTCTCCAGTTTACACGTGTAGTGCTTGGCTTCCCAGTGCGGATTGGTAGGGTCGATAGGTTGTCTCAGCGACCACTCACTGAAGTCCACTTGCCCTTGAGAGTCCACCAGGATGATACTGTGAGCCCTGGGAAAATAAAATAGCTTTCTAACAATACCACGAGTACCTGCTGCACTATTACCAAGCACTCTGGGAAATGACAGGCAATTATATGGAAAAATACTCTTGGCCTAGATTGCATATGAACTAGGAATGAACTTGGTGAAGAGTTGGAAAGGAACAAACAAGTGACAATTCAAATCTTATATAAAAAGACAGTAACATGAGAAAAGGAGCATATAATAGGATAAGCACAATAACAGGAAAAGGGAGCAGTAGAAAATAAGAGAAAAGATCAGTTCAAACCACCACCGTCTCAATCTCTATATACTGCCTGTTCTGTACCGCCAGAAATGCGTTTACAGCGACATGGCAGATGGCAGCACTTACCGCACCCACAGCACATGTTGGTTAAATGAGAGATGGTCCGCAACGCAAATATAAAGTGAAAAATTATCCTTAACAAGTTGTGAGGGAATTATTCTGCCAGCTTGTAGCCAACATGTGGAGTTTGCCTCAAGCTGTGGCTGAACGTCAGGCCTTACAGAAACAGAAAGAACTGCAGCGTAAACTCTGTCAACTTAATAGTCCAGGTGATCTCTGGTTGGATAATCAGCTGTGTGAGGAGAATGTGCCTGTACAAGAAATGGGATTTGATCCAGAGAAGTGTCTATGCTGTGCTGTGGAAGGTGGGCAGACTCTGGTGCATGGACCAGGTGGACGTGGCTATGGTGTAGGGAACACTGCTCTCACCTCAGGTTGCTATCAGTGGAAGTTTCTGATTGTGAAGGAGAACAAAGGCAATGAAGGGACTTGTGTGGGGGTAGCTCGATTTCCCATCAAAGATTATAGCCATCGGACCACTACTGACATGTGGCTGTACCGTGCCTACAGTGGTAACTTGTACCACAACGGTGAACTACCTCTGAGCATGGCAAGCTTCACACAGGGAGATTACATCACTGTTATACTAGACATGGATGCTCGTACGGTCAGCTTTGGAAAGAATGGAGAGGAGCCATAGCTTGCCTTTGAAGATGTTGACGGAGCAGAACTCTATCCTTGTGTACTTTTCTACAGCACAAATCCAGGTGAAAAGATAAAGATGACTGATATGCAAGTGCGTGGGACTCCTCGTGATATGCTTCCTGGTGATCCTCAGTGTGCTCCACAGCCAGCCGTTATAGCAGAAGCTCATTGCTCTCTTGAGGCGTCTGCATGCTACTGACACATGGTCTCAGCAGGTGAATGACTGCTTGAAAGACTGAACCAGGCTCGAGAACTACTTCCACCATGTGATATACCTTCTTGCCTAGAGGAGGATTTAATGGGCAAGAAGAATGAAGGGGCAGAAAGCAATGAATCCAAACATCCTGAGAAAAACATGGAATGGATGCGACAAGTAAACTTGGAACAGTTATGTAAGGAGGTGTGGCCAGCTCTGGCAGTGATTGGTGGTGTGGATAGAGGCCTGCGAGTGGGTGGCCAGTGTATTCACAAGCCCTCTGGACGTCGAGCCATGCTACTGGGCACCCTTAAGCAGGGTCTAGCCTCTGTCAAAGTACAGTGGGATGACATGGAGGCTAGTGTCAGTGATGCTCTGCTCAGTACGCTAGAACCTTGTGAGCCTTTGGCTTTCAATCCAAACCAGTTGAGTGGTATTTCACCTGATATTTTTCTACAGATTGCAAGACTGAGTGGACTTACTGGTGAGTTACACTTTCCTCCATGTGAGCTGACGCTGGCTGAAATGGAGCTCGTAAGTTTACAACCTCCTCCTCAGAGGCGACATTCCTCCACACCATCTGTGGCCCGTACCATGGAGTCTCTTAGCAATGAAATGGTGTCTAGCATCATTGGGGAAGTGACACGCCGTGGCAGTGTGGAACGCCTAATGGAGACTAAACCAAGTGAGGAAGAGGTCACCAAGGACACAATAGCTGCCAGAGCTGCTAATGGAAAGCTTTTAGAATGTGAGGTTGTGTGCTTGCGCCTGGCTTTCTTGCAGTTAGCAGCATTAAAGACTTTGGCGACTCTATTGAGTCGTGGTCAATACGCAGAGCTGCTGCTTATACCTCATGCATCTTTATCCAGTCCGGTATCCAAGGGGGAAGAACCAAATGAAGCTCTTAAAGAGGAAGCATGCATGCAGGAGGAGCAGTCTCTGAGGAGGACACTTACTAGAATTATGAGGTATCTGGTTCAGAGAAGTGTTGAACCCTGCCGTCTTCGATCTCTAGTAAGCATTAGTGAGCTGGAGAGAGTCCAGACAGTTCTACATTCTAAATATACTAAAGCAAAGGCAGAGGAGGGCCTCCACATATCTGAGACTGAGACAAAGATACGTAGCCTCACCAGTTCAAGAGAAGTATGTCAAACTCCTCAGGATAATGCTCAGGTTCCGAGAAAGATCGGCTTCCAGTCCTCTCTACGTATCGCTCAATAAATCAAATTCCTGTCGGTGGACGTCTCCATTCGACATTCAGTGGCAACAAGTCTCAACACAAATGAATATGTGACCTTAGCTCTACAGGTCAGGAGTGATCCTGATACCGTATCCGACAGTAGACGGTACTACCTGCGACTGTCTGGCCGAGGGTTGGGCGGCCGACACCAAACCCGACAAACTAGGGGAAGACCAACAGCTACGGGTGGAGGAGTTTTCCCCTAGAAGGTTTGATGAGACCCTTGTGTAGGAAATGACACATAAATTCATCAGCTGCTGCCTTGCAGTGAGGTAGGGAACTGCCAAAGGCTAAGGGAGAATACCCCTGACAGAAAATCCCCAGCAGTGTTAGGCTTAGCAAGTCAACTGAAGGGTTATATCGATTGCTTTCAACTACAAAACGAGCCTCGGAACGCAAAGAAAATACCGGATAGACACATCTTCTCAAACATCTGCAACGTATGATGACCGTAAGGCTGATGTTCAAGTACGATGTTCTGCGAAGAAGCCCAAAAGAAAGAGTCCTAAACACAGAATTGGAACATTAAATATCCTGACCCTGACTGGCAGAAGCGAGGAGCTGATAGATATGATGGAAAGGAGGAACCTCTGTATTCTTGGCCTGAGTGAGGCAAAGTGGAAGGGAAGAGGAACAAAAAAGCTAAGAAAAGGATACAAACTACATTGGAATGGAAATAAAACAGAAGCCAAAAATTGTGTAGGTTTTATATTAAGAGAGGACATTGATGTCATCAGTGAGGTAATATATGTTAATGAAAGAATTATTAAGTTGAACATCTCTCTTAACAAGAGTGTGCTGACAGTAGTCCAGGTGTATGCCCCACAGACTGGCTGTAACGAAGAGGAAAAAGAACAATTCCGAACTGATTTAGAAGAAGCTATAGAAAGAGAGGAAAATATCATAATAATGGGAGATCTAAATGCTCAAGTTGGATCAGACAGGCGTGGATATGAAAATGTACTAGGTCCACATGGTTATGGAGACAGGAACCCAGAAGGAGAAAGTCTTCTAGATCTATGTGTAAGGAATGGCTTGAGAATAAACAACAGTTGGTTTCAGAAGCAGCTAAGTCATAAACTAACAAGATACAGTTGGAATGGAGATACTAAAACTCTGATAGATTATTTTATATCTGATATTGAAGCAGGAAAGACCATATGTGATGTCAGAGTTATACCAAGTGAAAGCCTGGACAGTGACCACAGACTTCTCCTCGCAACAATAAAGCACATTGAAATTTATAGGCCTCAGAAATACAGGAAACCAAAAATTAAGACATGGGAGCTAAAGAAGACAGAAAAACAAGTTGAATACACAAAAAAAGTGACCAATAAATTACCATCAGATGCATTACAAGAAGGCAACATCGAGTGAACTAGATTCAAAGAAAGCATTGTCAGAGCTGCATTAGAAGTTTGTGGTAAAACTAATAGCAAAATGAAGGGAAAAGAAACTCCTTGGTGGAACGATCGGGTGAAGATTGCTGTGAAAGTAAAAAATGAAACCAGGAAAGCCAGAGACAAAGAAATGCAAAAAGGAAGTCAAAGGAACGAATCTAGAGTAAACGAACTGCAGCAGAAATACAGAGATCAGAAGTTACAAGTAAAGAAAATTGTGGCCGAAGAAAAACAGAAAGCTTGGACTGATTTCACAGATAAACTAGAGCAAGACAGCAAAGCTAATTCTAAACTACTTTACCGAACAATACGAAATATAAGAAGAGACAATGAATACATAACAGCAATAGAGGAACCAGATGGTAACATAGTTAGGGAGGAGACAGAAATAAGGAAGATCATGAAATCCTATTTTGATAATTTATACAACAGTACTGGGAAAGACTCCAATGATGTAACCACGCAGGTCAGTTTAAGCTGCAATGATGAGCCTGACCAAGAGAGTCCGCCAACATGGAAGGAAGTAGAGATGGCCCTTAATAGTATGCCCAAAGAAAGATCTACAGGATTTGATGAAGTCAGTGCAGATATGATCAAAGCAACTGGTGCAATAGGAATACAGTGGCTTCATAGAGTAATTAATGCAATATGGAAGGATAGGAAAGTCCCAGATGATTGGAAAAAGGGAATAATAATACCTCTCTTCAAAAAAGGAAGCCGGAAGAAATGTAGCAATTATAGAGGGATCACTTTATTCTCATGGTTTGAAAATATTTGAGAAAATACTTGAAAAAAGGCTAAGGAAAATAATAGAACCACAACTACAGGAAGAACAATATGGATTCAGAGAACACCGATCAACTACCGATCTCATATTTGCACTTAGAATACTGTTAGAAAAGCATTGGGAGAAGAGCAAAGACTTAACACTAGTGTTTTTGGATCTCGAAAAAGCATTTGATAGTGTTCCAAGGACGACTATATGGGAATGTTTAAGAAAGAAGAATGTACCCAAAGGGCTTATCCAGAAAGTTAAAATGCTTTACGAAGACTGCTGCAGTTGCGTACAGATAGGAAACGGTAATTCTGATTGGTTCCAAACCACTAAAGGAGTGCAACAAGGCAGTACCCTTTCACCATTACTTTTTATCACTGTCATGGATGAAGTCATGAAAGAAATTAAGCAGAAGAACAATATAGACATCAATGCATTTGCATTTGTAGATGATGTAGTAATTTGGGGAAATACAGAGAAGGAAGTCCAAGAGAGGCTGAACACCTGGAATGAACATTTGAAAGCACACGGATTAACAATAAATAAATCGAAAACTGTTACTATGTCTGTCAACAGGCAGAAGAAGAAAGGAAAAATAATGCTGGAAGGTACACAACTGGAAACAGTAGACCAATATAAATATCTTGGGTGCATCATTTCAAGTGATAACACCAGAATACAGCATGAAATTAACAACCGCATTCAAAAATCAGCTCAGTTTTACCATCAAGTTCGGAACCTTCTCTGGAACGAACAAGTTCCCTTAAGATCAAAGCAGATTCTATTCCAATCATACTTCACCCCCATAATAACATATAGCCTAGAAACCTGCACAACAACCCAACAAGTGGACAGCAAACTACAAGCCGCAGAAATGAAGTTCCTACGAACTATGGTACAGAAGACAAAAAGGGACAGGGTAAGGAATGAAAGAATAAGGGAGCAAGCTGGTGTGTACCCATCCCTGAATGAAAAAGTGACAAGGGCCCGTTTGAAATGGTTTGGCCATGTCAAACGAATGGACGATGGAAGGACAGCAAAACAATGGCTACACACAGTCGTGGCCGGAAAACGACCGGTAGGAAGACCTAGGAAGAGGTGGCTGGACCAAGTGAAAGAGGACATAGGAACAAGAGGAATCAGCTGGGATGTCGTCTTGAGAGAAGAGTGGTACATGGACAGACAGAAGTGGAGAGTGCTCGTAAACCACACCTGGGCAACTGGAGTGGAAAACTGATGATGATGATGATGATGATGATGATGATGATGATGATGATGATGATGATGATGTTACTAATTGAGAAGAAAATGCACGTACAGAAACTAACTTTTGACATTTGAGCTTGGCTTAAGATATAGAAACGTAAAATATATAAAATCTTACCAGTTACAGTAGATATATTAGTATCATCCCACTGTTGCATTGTAAAAACATTTCACAATTTTCAGTTCTTTTATTATTGTTATTGTTATTTACCAGCAGTGGACGCAACAAAATTTCTATCACTCGCTGATCCTTTGTTCATGACCAGATTTCAGGATACGTTTTATAGTACATATTGCAGCGCGTGCGCCAGACATATCATTACATCCACCACCCAATCTCGCTGCGGTAAACAGTTTCTACTGCGTCTCCAGAAAATCATCTAGTGAGAACATAAATTAACCCATTTTGTAACAGATAAGACATATATTCCACTATAGATTTCACAGTTAGCGAGACAGCATCTGCCGTCTCAGTAGTCATACACTTCAGTCTTCTACGTTTTGATTCGAACTGAACTATTTCATCGTACTCATTGAAATCATCATTCAACCATTGTAAATATTTTATCTGCCGGTGAATAGAAATGCACACAACCTGGATTGTTTTGCCGAATGTGCTAAGTTCTGGCAAGGACGTAGTGGAATGTGAAAAATTTGTTAATTGATTCCATGAAGCGCACCGTCGATTCCGCGTATGAAAAGTCTAAAACGTGTTTATAAACGAGCATGGTTTTCTTTCATGAAGCGAATAGCAGCAGCGAGTGTTAGGGAAATATTTATACAGCAGAACATTAATCTTTACCAAATTCCTCTGTTTATTCATAATACCAAACAGGCTTCGATGTCAAGTTTCTCTGCAGGTGATATACTTCTTTCACGTATTTGGAGGTGATGATGCCATTGCTGTCATTTCACTGTCTAGGAAATGGGACTTCACATTTGTCAAATGGTAATAGTGAAATCTGAAAAGAAGTTTACGACTAGGATAACATGGATGAGTCACACAGGAAGTAGGTATCAGGAATAGAGAACTTCTTTTGAAAGTCCGTTTACAACAAAACACAACAGTTTATTCGCGAGAGCAGATTTTTCAATATCAATGCCACATACACCTTTAACATTGACCATGCAAACAAACTTGTCACTGGTTCGGTCGTAGAGGAGCCGTACCTAATTAGGCATAGAATCGGCAATCTCTGTTGGTCTAAGTGTTTTACATTAAGTTCTAAGTCTTTTCTTCAGTAACTGGGAAATCCCGACAAACACTATCAACATTTTCCATTTAGGCTACCTGTCCAGAGTACTTTGTGACGGAGCTGACACTAGACCAGGAGTTCTGCCATATTCGTAACCGTTTGGGATACTATTCCCCACGCCACACAGTACCGTGCGATTTGTTCTGACCACGCGGATTTTGTCTTGCGAAAATTATGGGTTTGACTTTAAAGATAAACAGTCTTTCGTTAATTATATTTAGCTGCTTCCTTTACTTTATTCAGACGATCAATTTCTGAGTTGTCTCAGGATTTCCTCTGTAGTCTTTTAACTTCATTATGGTTAGTCATCAGCTGTTATCTCAGACTCAGAATTCTCGATTGGAGCCTCTAATGTCTGATTTTCTGATAACTGCTGTCATTCTTACTCGTTGGAATACTGACTTGGATTGAGACATCGTTGTTCACATGAATTTCGTACTCGTCATCCAATGTATTTCCTGCGGTTGAAGAGCTCTTTTCATCATAGATTTCTTCCTAAGAATTACCCATCTTGTTGCTGTCTAGTCTTTCGTGGAGCTACTTTTATGGCTAGGAGGTAATGGGGATAATTCAAAGACTCTCTCTGGCTTAAATATATTTTCTTTTAGTTTTATCTTGTATCTCATCTCTAAAATTCAGGCTATAAACACGAGAATAATCGGATAGAATCCATTGACTACTCTTGGTTGATCCTTGCCTTGATAGCGTTAAGCCAGTTTTCCCCAAGTTCTTTATTGTGGGGATTTCAGGAATCCTCATACCTGAAGAATATGGATTTGTTGCTATGATATCCAGAGAGGAACACAACAATTCATCATTTTACGACCTGAGACACACACATAAATGCTCGATGCAAACGCACTGGAACACAACAAAGTGGGTACGGAGATAAGTTGGGTGCATTAACTGGCGCCCCTAATGGAGGTTTGTGATACTAAGAGCTCACGCTGAGAAGCATGTTAACCGCATAGCATACAGCAGGCAGTATATAGCCTTGAGACGGTGGTGGTTCAAACATACAAATACTGAAAGACAAGGAAAATCTTCATACACCGCAGTCTTCAAATACAAGGGCGCTCTCCTCATCGACCCCAGTTCTGCATCCATTTCTTCTCAGCTCCCAGCAAGCTCATTTCTGCTTTCCAGGTTTATCACAAGAAATGAATTTCATTATTAATCCATACTGTCAACCTTGAACAAGTGTTAAGGATTTTTTGAGGATAAATTCTACCTTTACAATACTTGAAATTATTTTATTCCTTTTCAGAACAGCATCAAAGGGGACACGTTTCATTACTCTGTAGGAGACATCTTCGGACAAAGAGCAGAAATAGTAAAGATACAAATGAATTTCTAAATTAAAAAAAAAAATTAACTATTTCTTAAATGACATGTCTAATCTTCTTGAGTTATAAACTAAGAATTCAAGACAAATGCCACAGTTACCAAGATATACACTGCATACATCAAAATCAAACATCATTTTTTTAAATGAATCAAAAAGACCTGTTGGATCTTAAGAGAAGATCATATTATTTATTTATTATTATTTAGCGTATGATGCTTCAGATGACAATTGTTTGAAATGTATTTTACATATAAGTGTTATTAGAAAAATATAAATATATTAATATACATGGATATAGAGTATTTACAGACTAACTAGGAGGTACACACACACACACACACACACACAACTGCAGGTTCTTAGATTTCATCACAAGCTGATGTCAAGTCCTTCCAGCCAAGCGAGTGCCATAGGGGTTACTTGATGTAGTTCCTCCATAGGCCCAGTGAATGCTCGTAGAGGACATTCTTTCACGATGTGGCTGATGGTTTGCACTTCAGCACCACAGTTGCAGGAAGGAGACTCCAACCACTCCCACTGGTGTAGTGCAGAAGCAGTTGTTCCAACGCCGCAGCGTATGCTGTTTAATCTAGTCCAGATGGTGCGTTGGAGGTTGAACCCAGGAGGTTTGGCTGTTGGGTCATCAATATTGATTAGACCATGTGGGTGTAATCTGGCCCATTCTTGCTTCCATGCTTCGTCAGGTCTAAAAGTTATGTCAGTTAGTTCCCTGGCCATCTTCCAGGCAGGTTTCCGGGATTTCAGTCTCGCAACGACGTTTTCTTCTGTATCCTGGTGGATGGGAAGTGAGCTGTTCATCATCACCTTAGTCCATAATCTGACAAGGGCATTTTTCAACTTGTGAAAATTTGGATTGTATAATTCCACCTTTACAATACTGCAAGTGTCTTTATTGAAAAGACTACATTAAATTACATTCATGATACATGTTTCGTCCTCCTATGGGACATCTTCAGTCACAAATACAACACATTAAAAATAAGGCGAGGACACGTTGAATTGAGTAGATAAAAAGTCTTAGTATCATGTGACGCGGCGTGGTGGCGTCTTGTCAATCATCAATATTAAAAATAGTGAGGCGTGAACACGATGTGAAACATGAAGTCCAATAAAATCATAAGTTAAAAATGTTGTTCAAAACGTCGAATTGTCAAATGTAAAACACAGTAAGTGGCTGTGCGAATAAAATTATGTGGCTATTATACAAAAATATTGTTGAGGTGATGCCACATTACAACAGCTTTCTTGATCAGGAGGTGGAGTTATACTGGTGATACAAGTTGAAACTGATAGTGTGTTGACAATAGGGGCCTAAAAAGAAAAAATATATGAATGAAACTAAAGAAATAAAATTCAATTGAAATGTGAACTAAGTGCCCATCCAATCACTCACCTCCTTGCCCGTCCTACATCGACCACTCCACCTCAAGTGCTAAAGCTAACTGAGTGACGTCCTTGAAGGTCGTTGAGGACTGACCGTGAGGGGAGGTTGAGGGGAGTTTGATGTAAGGGGAGAGGCGTGAGGTGAAGCATTACTCACGCGCCTTCGTGAAAAGAATTTCTTGATTAACTCCTCGACAAGTATATTAATGTCCTCCGATATCTCATTAAGATTATAAATCGGGTTGCATTTTTGATCAATATTTATAAAAATGTTCTCTAAAATATTCAATAGATTACCTTTCTTACATAAATGGAGAATTTGAAGGTCTTGTTGTATGCCCGTGAATGAATGATTAGTATCGTCCATATGAGAACCGAATGCTGAGAATCTGCCGTACTTTGACGCATTAACATGTTCACCGTACCTTATATTAAAATTGCGGCCTGTTTGCCCGATATAACTGGCGGAACACTGCTGGCACTTTAATTTGTAAACACCTGATTTCTGAAATTTGCTACTGCCGCTGTTAATAGTGTGTTGATTGAAGAAAAGATGAGCGTTGTTATTGGTTGTTTTAAAAGAAACTTTCATATTAAGTTTCTTGAAAACATTCGTGATTTCGTATATTTTATTGTGACTATAGGTAAAAAGGGCGTAACTATCTTCTTTCTTTTTGGTATCCTTAGTTAATGTGGAAAATGATTTTTTCTCAATTTTGCTAATAATTTTATCCACAAATTGCCTGTTGAACCCGTTTCTTTTTGCTATAAAATAAATAGTATTCAACTCATTTTTACGATCTGCTTCTGACATGGGTATATTATAAGCTCTATAAATCATACTGTAAAAGGAAGCCCTCTTATGTGCTGCAGGGTGTACGGAATTTTGTCTAATTACGTTTGCTGTTTGAGTGGGTTTCCTGAATATTTTAAACCTAAGATTATTAGAGTCGTTAATAATTGTTATATCAAGAAAATTTAATGCTTTATTATTTTCACTTTCACTTTCAAAAGTAAATTTAATCTGCGAATCCATATTGTTTAATTGTTCTAATACCTCCTGTCCATTAGTAATGCTATGATCTATTATAGCAAACGTATCATCCACGTATCTCAACCAGCTTATTATACCTTTAATGTTGTTAATTTTGCTCTTTTCAAGAAAATCCATATAAATTTCCGCCATAATTCCCGAAGCTGGGGCTCCCATAGGAAGACCTTCCTGTTTATATATTTGGCCGTTGAAAGTAAAGTAATTATTAGCGACGACGAACTCCAAAATATTAATGAAATCGGCTATCTCTTGCCTACTCAAATTACTATATTTAAGTAGATTATTCTTTACAAGAGTTATTGTTTTTGATACTGGAATATTCGAGAACATATTTTTGACGTCAAATGAATACATCTTATAGTTTGATTGCATGTTTAAATCTTTAATACGATCGCAAAATTCTTTGGAATTCTTAATAGACCTATTACCCTCAAATTTATAATGTTTTTTTAGAAAATTATGTATAAATCTAGACGTCTTATATATAGGGCTACTGAAATAGCCCTATATATAAGACGTCTAGATTTATACATAATAGGGCTACTGAAATAGCCCTATATATAAGACGTCTAGATTTATACATAATTTTCTAAAAAAACATTATAAATTTGAGGGTAATAGGTCTATTAAGAATTCCAAAGAATTTTGCGATCGTATTAAAGATTTAAACATGCAATCAAACTATAAGATGTATTCATTTGACGTCAAAAATATGTTCTCGAATATTCCAGTATCAAAAACAATAACTCTTGTAAAGAATAATCTACTTAAATATAGTAATTTGAGTAGGCAAGAGATAGCCGATTTCATTAATATTTTGGAGTTCGTCGTCGCTAATAATTACTTTACTTTCAACGGCCAAATATATAAACAGGAAGGTCTTCCTATGGGAGCCCCAGCTTCGGGAATTATGGCGGAAATTTATATGGATTTTCTTGAAAAGAGCAAAATTAACAACATTAAAGGTATAATAAGCTGGTTGAGATACGTGGATGATACGTTTGCTATAATAGATCATAGCATTACTAATGGACAGGAGGTATTAGGACAATTAAACAATATGGATTCGCAGATTAAATTTACTTTTGAAAGTGAAAGTGAAAATAATAAAGCATTAAATTTTCTTGATATAACAATTATTAACGACTCTAATAATCTTAGGTTTAAAATATTCAGGAAACCCACTCAAACAGCAAACGTAATTAGACAAAATTCCGTACACCCTGCAGCACATAAGAGGGCTTCCTTTTACAGTATGATTTATAGAGCTTATAATATACCCATGTCAGAAGCAGATCGTAAAAATGAGTTGAATACTATTTATTTTATAGCAAAAAGAAACGGGTTCAACAGGCAATTTGTGGATAAAATTATTAGCAAAATTGAGAAAAAATCATTTTCCACATTAACTAAGGATACCAAAAAGAAAGAAGATAGTTACGCCCTTTTTACCTATAGTCACAATAAAATATACGAAATCACGAATGTTTTCAAGAAACTTAATATGAAAGTTTCTTTTAAAACAACCAATAACAACGCTCATCTTTTCTTCAATCAACACACTATTAACAGCGGCAGTAGCAAATTTCAGAAATCAGGTGTTTACAAATTAAAGTGCCAGCAGTGTTCCGCCAGTTATATCGGGCAAACAGGCCGCAATTTTAATATAAGGTACGGTGAACATGTTAATGCGTCAAAGTACGGCAGATTCTCAGCATTCGGTTCTCATATGGACGATACTAATCATTCATTCACGGGCATACAACAAGACCTTCAAATTCTCCATTTATGTAAGAAAGGTAATCTATTGAATATTTTAGAGAACATTTTTATAAATATTGATCAAAAATGCAACCCGATTTATAATCTTAATGAGATATCGGAGGACATTAATATACTTGTCGAGGAGTTAATCAAGAAATTCTTTTCACGAAGGCGCGTGAGTAATGCTTCACCTCACGCCTCTCCCCTTACATCAAACTCCCCTCAACCTCCCCTCACGGTCAGTCCTCAACGACCTTCAAGGACGTCACTCAGTTAGCTTTAGCACTTGAGGTGGAGTGGTCGATGTAGGACGGGCAAGGAGGTGAGTGATTGGATGGGCACTTAGTTCACATTTCAATTGAATTTTATTTCTTTAGTTTCATTCATATATTTTTTCTTTTTAGGCCCCTATTGTCAACACACTATCAGTTTCAACTTGTATCACCAGTATAACTCCACCTCCTGATCAAGAAAGCTGTTGTAATGTGGCATCACCTCAACAATATTTTTGTATAATAGCCACATAATTTTATTCGCACAGCCACTTACTGTGTTTTACATTTGACAATTCGACGTTTTGAACAACATTTTTAACTTATGATTTTATTGGACTTCATGTTTCACATCGTGTTCACGCCTCACTATTTTTAATATTGATGATTGACAAGACGCCACCACGCCGCGTCACATGATACTAAGACTTTTTATCTACTCAATTCAACGTGTCCTCGCCTTATTTTTAATGTGTTGTATTTGTGACTGAAGATGTCCCATAGGAGGACGAAACATGTATCATGAATGTAATTTAATGTAGTCTTTTCAATAAAGACACTTGCAGTATTGTAAAGGTGGAATTATACAATCCAAATTTTCACAAGTTGATACTTTGACAATACGGGCTCCAATATGAAGTTTATTACGTGTAATTAAGGGCATTTTTGTCGTCTGATGTGAGGAGGTTGAATGTGGCTCAGTACGGGTAACCACTGTACAGGAGTGGAGTACAGGGTACCAGATATGATTTTCATTGTGTGGTGCAGCTGGGCATTGACCAGACGAGTATAGGAACTATTCAGCCATACAGCAGAACAGTTTTCAGCTGAAGAATGTACTAGTGCTAAAGCAGTTGTTCGCAGTGAATTCGCATCTGCAGCCCATGATGTTCCAGCTAGTCTACCCAGAAGGTTGTTACGACGTTTCAGTTTAGCTGCCAGTTTCTGAAGGTGATGGCGGTATGTTAAGGATCTATCTAGAGTTTCACTGAGGCTTTTACGGGTACCATTACACCGCATTGTATGATTTCTGAACCTGATTGTCGGTTGGTAGTTTACATTCCTGTTACTGAGGTGAAACGTAGCTACTTCTGTCTTTAGAGGGCTAGGTGTCGATAGCCACTTTGTGAAATAACCGTCCAACTTCTCAAGGTCCTAAGATAGCATATCTTCAGCTTCATAAAGTTAAAACGATACAAGGTATAAAATTGGTTACATTCTCCTTTGGATCATAGACTCCGTAAATACTCAGTCAAAAATACCGAATGAAAGTCCAACACTTAAGTGATGTTCTAATACTAAGTTTTGAAGTTAGGCTTAATTCAAGTGGAACATCTCTGAAATTATTGTGGTTTGGTCTAATTAGTGGCTATGAGTGTTCAATGGAGTAAGAGAAGTCTAAAAGGGGGAAAAAGAAAATTAGAAAAGATCTGAAAAGAATAAAGTTTGTGAGTGACAATAAATATTACAAGTATCTGAGTACTTACTTCCTCGCCTGTATCTCTTTGGTTCTGCCAACCTGTGTGTGGTCTTTTGTTGGACTACGGACAGCTGATTGTCTGCTAGGAGTAGCAAGCTTGTAAGCGGAGGCAACATGAAAGGATTGAGGGGAAAGGCTACGCATATTTGTTGTAGTAGTTTTTACAAAAATTGTATTAATGATCTCCTCAAAAAATAATATTGAGGGCTTGTGAAATTTAATTTAAGTTGCCATTTGGGTTACTTCTTTGATGTTGAAGTGTAAATCTTTAACTGTGGCATTCAATGACTCAAGAAGATTAGACATGTCATTTAAAAAGTACTTTTAGAGATTTTTAGAAATTCATGTGTATCTTTAATATTTTTGCTCTTTGGCTGATGTCTCCTACAGAGACAAAAATGAAACATGATGCTGCTATGAAAAGGAATAAAATAATTTTAAATATTGTAAAGGTGCAATTAATCCTTGAAGTTAGAAGCGTGGGATAAGAAGAAAGCCTGATCAACACAGGAAAAAGAAAGAGACAGAAACAGTAAGATGAATACAGGTTGTAAAAGACCACATGAGAAACAAAGTAAGAGAAAAGAACCCCAAAAGGGCAATATAAGTGTGAGAAGACATGAATATATGAAGACTGATATTGACAAGGAGAGAGTCTATCTCTTTCAAGAATGGAGATTGTTCTCGTCCTTTTTGATAGTTAATATCACGACCTATATTTAAAGTGAACCTTATCGATTGGACATAACATCATGGATGAAACCTGAGACTGCTATTTATTCACTTTTACACAAGTGCAAACAGTCAAATTATGAATCATTACTAGCCTAAGACGTTGAGGTTTTATTTACCTGGTACCGTAGCCTCGATTGAGCACTTCCACAAACACTGAAGTGAATGGCTTGAGCCCTTCAAGAGACATATGAGGAGCACGCTCCTCCATGGCTGTGTCTGGGAAGTGGCTGAAACAGGAAGCATCACATCAGAATTCACATACGTACTCTGTCCTTAACAATATTATTGCATGACTGAATGACCTGAACACAGACATAAAGATGGGAGAATAAAATCCAGGCCAGTAAAATGAAATTTTTCAGAGTATGGTAGGGCTTGGAGGGGAACAGCTTAGTTTCAAGTATCGTAGAGGAAAGTCAAAGAAATTATTAGGAAATAATTGAACATGGAAGACAAGCAGGAGTGTTTCTGAAAAGTGTCAGAAACCTGGTTTGGAGCAAGGATGTCCCTCAGAGAAGCAAAAGAGTGGTATACAGCACGTACTATATACAAATTCTGACGTATGCACCAGAAACTTGGGTAATGAGGCAAAGAGCTATGACTAGGAAACAAGTGAAATGAAATTTCTGAGAAACAGGTTAGGAGTGAAAAGAACAGATAAAATGAGAATGCTAGAGATACAGTAAAAGAAGAGCCACTACAGAACGGAATAGAAGAGAAAGACAAGAGGATGTACAAAATGGGGGCAGCGCGTCGGCCTCTCACCGCTGGCTTCCGTGGTTCAAATCCCGGTCACTCCATGTGAGATTTGTGCTAGACAAAGCAGAGGCGGGACAGGTTTTTCTCCGGGAACTCCAGTTTTCCCTGTCATCTTCCATTCCAGCAACACTCCATTATCATTTCATTTCATCTGTCAGTCATTAATCATTGCCCCAAAGGAGTGCGACAGGCCTCGGCAGCCACCACAATTCCTAACCTCGCCGCAAGATGGGAGTTTCATTCATTCTATCCCTGACCCGGTCACTGACTGCTTTATTTACACAAATGGATCTCGCATACCAAGTACAGATGAACAGGACAGAGTTGGATGTGCCTTTGTTGTTCTTGAAAACGATTCTGAGGTGTTCTCATCCCAGTACAAACTCTCTTCCACATGCTCTATTTTCCAGGCTGAACTTTGGGTGATCAAGTCTGCGATTGAATGGTGCAAATCTAACAATAAGAAATCTTTGTTATTAACCCTACCCCTCAAATTAAAGTTCTCTGTGTTGTCTCTACTACTCGTATTTTAAATGTACATTTTTATCTTATTTGACCTGTATTATTCTTTCACGATTTTGGAGATAGCACTTGCTTTTAAGTGATGTAGTTAGGCTGTACACGTTTACAGCAAGCTATACTGGAGCAAATTAAAGCAATATGTGGAATTTAAGACGAATTATTTTGCATTTTTATTATTATTATTATTACCGTTATCGCATACCGATTGGTTTCGTTAATAATTTAGTGTACAAATTATCACTAAAAAGCTATTGAAAACCTCTATTCAGTTTCCGGTTTCATACCTCGCGGTAGTTTGCAGGCTGAAACCACTGTAAACGGCGATTTTTTGAAATATGGATCTCTTGATTTATAATTGTGCCAGCCGTGAGCATCAGGTACATGTTGGGTTACGGTACACAAACCGACCATCGTCAGTTCACTTTTAGGCATCGTGAAATGCTATTAGATATATTCATTAGGAGCAGAGGTGTGAAAATACTGTGGTTTTGTGTGTTGCCTGACATATACAACATATATAAGACGAGAAGAGCACATGGCGACCATGTTTGTTTACTATCGCTCGAGCTTCGGTGTGCGTGAGTGGACAGCTGACGGCTACACTGCCATCTAAATAATAGATTTTTGACTGGTTGTCAAATAGTATCTGGATTCTACAGAGTTCCACGCTGAACCAAAAGATAGCAGTACAGTATATCACCGTGTATTTTGTCGGCTAAGAGACGGCAGACGAGCGGTGGGCGATACAATGTCATGTCGGGTCTCGCCCGACATGCGACCGGAACAGGAATATCGTAATGTCGGGCCTCACCCGACAGACGAGTGGTAAAGGTTAAGTGATTCGCAAGCTGCGCTGAATGCGATAAATAATAAATATAATCTGAATCCAATAGCTGTAGCTATTAGAACCACAGCTCAACAAAGTCCGCACATCTGTTTTGACTGGATTCATGGTCATTGTGGAATATCTGGAAACGAGAAAGCTGATCTACTGGCGAAAGCAGCGGCTACATCTAATTTGGAAATTTCTTATGACAAAACGTCACCTAGCTACGCTAAAAAAATCATAAAGAAGCACGTAATCCATCAATGGAACAACATTTGGACTTCTTCCACTAGAGGCCAAGTTACCAGAGAAATATTCTTCCCTGAGGTTTTCAACCGCCTACAAAGTAACATGTTGGTGCCAAGCTTTGAAATTACTCAATTTTTGACTGGTCATGGCAAATTTGGTTACTATTTTCATTAATTCAGAATTAATCGACTCGATGGCTATGTGTGTGTTTGCGGATCCTCACAAACAGTGGATCACCTATTGTTTGAATGTGCTGCATTTGAAAGAAGAAGGCATGACTTGAACTCTCATTTGAATTACTGCAACAATGCATTATCAAAACCCCTGTATCATTTGTTTAAGAAGCCGTGCTGTTACAAATATTTTATTAATTTCATCCACTTCATTTTCTGTTGATTAGATACATGAATTCTTTTTCATTGTAAAACTGAATATGTATTTTAACTACAACCCTAGTATACTATGTAAAATAGGGTTCCAAACTGCTTTGGATATTCAATAATAATAATAATAATAATAATAATAATAATAATAATAATAATAGTAGGGACCTGAAAAAAATAGCATTTGCGATAAATGCAAATTTTTTAATCTTGTACTGAATCCAAGCCTACGGTAATTCTAATGTGGAATAAAATAATTATTACGCATAAATAGAAGTGCGACAAAATGCAAATTGTGACCCAAAATGCGAAATTTGTATTAATATGCGATTTTGGTGTGAATTCTGCGAAAAGGTGCTATTTTACTGGCAAAAACAACACATTTCAGCAAAATCGTCAGAAATACTCAAAATGTGATGCATAAATCTTTTGACCGTTCCGACTGATGAAGAAAAGTAGCCGATCGATTGCTGCTTGCTGACTTTAATCAATATTTACTATGGGAATAGCAAGGGGAATAAGATCTGTATCGATTATTATCAAAATGTAAATCGAGTGTCACGGAAATAACGAGATAGACGCAGCGTTGTTTGCCTGCTGTTCAAAACTGAAACTAGTGAAGAGTAGAAAGTCGAGTGATCGTTTAGGTTATGGGGCGCACGACAAAAACTGCACATGCAAGTGCTCAGCAATATGCAAAGGATGGTGATATGCCACAGATTCAGCGACAGTGTTTTGCAAGTATTGTAATTGCCGAGTTGGGTGGGAAAAAATAGATAGCATTGTGAAACATGTTAAATCTGAAAAACACGTGGGTAAGCGAAGCGATAATGAAAGTTCAACCCTGCTGCTAGTACGTCTCAAAGAAAGCAATCTTCTGTGCTTACACAGTTAGATAGTTGTAAATGACGAAAAATTTCCAGAGATAACTTCTCGAAACGCATAGTTGAAGTATTTGCCAAAGCAAATACACTTCTGGAAAAGCTGGAAAGCTAAGAGCATGGATTACTGAGTTTTCAAATGAAAAGCTGTCATGTGTGAGAACTCTATGTGAAGTATATTTACCGGGTAAGTTTCGATTTCATTGATCGGGTACAGTTTAGGTATTACGACATCGAAACCACGCGCAAAATTGAAGGATACCTAATTTGAGTGTGATTTCCATATCGAACTATCTTACCGTACCCAATTGATCCAGTAATTTTCAATTATTTTGTTATAATTTGACGTCTTTTTTCCTTTTTAGAAGTTGCATCTGACCACCAGAAAAGAACAGCAGAGGCTCTAGTGGGGAAGAACATCAACATGAAACTACAGATAGAATGGGCCATTGTGTTTTTATTATCATATTCCAAGTCCCAGCCGGATCGAAAAGAGAGCTGCACGTTGTTTCTGAGAACTATCTTGATGCAGGAAATGCTACAAACTGCTCTCATGCTGTTTTAGAAGCTCTGCGCAGTTATAGTGTACCATGTGATGCAATTAAAGTGTTTGTTAGTGGCAGAGCCCCGTACATGGCCCGGTGTTATGAAACATTAAGTGTGGTCATAGGGGATCATTTAATGCATGTACAGTGCTGGGCACATAAGATCAGCTTGGTTGATAATAGTTGGGTCGCAGTGATGATAGATTTAAATCATGTGGTTGCGATGGTAAAGTCTGCATTTTTGAACACAAGAAAGCGAAAATATAATTATTTACAATTCTTAACATCAAAGTATGGTGCTTCAAAGGAAGCAAAGCTTTTTCCTGCACCCCTGATGGAATAGCTGGTTTCAGGCTGTCTTCTATTTGAGTGCTTACTTGACTGATGTTGTTACATTTTTCAAGATGTCTGACATGAAAGACATCAACTGTGGTATTAAGTACCTGACTGATCTGAGTGACCGAGAAGTGAATAGGCTTCACATCCAACTGGTTTTTGTCACAGATCATACAGCTGGATTGGTTGACCACCTTACTGAACTTGAAGGGTCCCTGTATCCTACCTCTCATCTCCTCTATCCCAAACTGCATAACCTTGATGTCAGTTTTACCTTCATTTGTGAGGGGAATTTTCTGCAGCAACTAATGATGCTTTGATTAAGCTCACTCCTCTACAGCAGGCTGCATGTAGAGACACATTCGTCAAAGCTGCTCATTCTTCACAGTGCACGCTAGCCACATTGAAATATAAAGACCCCAACCATAAGCATCTTGTGTCAATTTCTCAAGATTTGTATCCAAAAAATATAATTTTGAATAACACTGATAAATTAGATGAGCTTGAGAAATTGTTTGGAGTAACAGATCTCTCACGAAACAATATCTGGTCTGGTTACTGTTCTCTGAAACATGCAATTCAAATCCAGATGAAAGAAAGTGAAAAATGCGATGTCATGCTTGCATTAACTACAGTTCAACATATTTGCTAAATACTGTCTTGAGTTGTTGTGGACCCCAACGTACAATGTAGATAGTGAGCGTGTGTTGTCTCATTACAACACAGTGGTTACAGACAGATGGTGCAATTTGAAAAAAAAGCAATGCTGAAGTACTAACAATGCTTTCGTTTGAACAATGAATTTGTATTGTGTGTGAACTAAGGACAATAATTGCACTTCATAAACTTGGAATCGTTAAAATTAATAATACCATGCGATTATTTTAACTTTGTAAATAGATGCTAATTTTGAAACAAAGAGATGCTAATTTTTCAGGTCCCTACATATTAGGGATCCCATATGAGGTCTGTGCAAGTGTGCTGTATTTAAAACACACTCTCTCTTTCTCTCTCACTCACACATATCTTTGACATAGCATAAGGATCTCACCATTTCCTGCATTTAAGCAGACTAAGCAGCTGGTCAGTCAGCTCTTTCTTCTGTTCAACCTTCCCGTACTGTTCCACGATCGTCTTCAGTCTCTTCACACCAGCATTCACTTTAACAAACGGCTTCTCCAGGAGGCTGTTCCCGATGCCAAAGTATTCGCTTGTGATTGGAACAGGCTTGGGGTCTTTCCCACTGTTGCAGTATCCCCATACGTCAATGTTCTGTGAGCTGAAATAGAGTCATTTATTCAATAGTTTTGTGATGCATAACACACATAGACGCTCGGGTAAGAAGGCTGACAAGAGCAAAGTACAGGGTGGCCAAATAAAACTGGCCTAGAAAATATTTACAATAGGACTGACCCTTGTTAAAGAAAATCACTGAAAGATGCTGTCCGGCTCCATGGCTAAATGGTTAGTGTGCTGGCCTTTGGTCACACGGGTCCTGGGTTTGATTCTCAGCAGGGTCGGGAATTTTAACCATAATTGGTTAATTACCCTGGCACGGGGACTGGGTGTATGTGTCGTCTTCATCATCATTTCATCCTCATCTCGACGCGCAGGTCACCAACGGACGTCAAATCAAAAGACCCGCATCTGGCGAGCTGAACTTGTCCTCGGACACTCCCGGCACTAAAAGTCATACGCCATTTCACTACTGAAAGATGCTGAAGAAATTAAAAACAGGATCGAAAAGTCCTGACTCCACTTCACTCAGAAACCATGGGAAATCATTACGTGCAAAGGTTCGCCTCGATGCATGCGCAACAGTAAATTTGTAAGGATACAGATGCAGGTCCTTCTTAATGTTTTGACTCGGTGATCTTTTAATTCCCACTTGCACAAATAAACGGCATTGAGATTATGTCAGACCTCGTTCCAGATTTTCCTTCACTCGAACAATGTTTTCTGGTGTTCAATCTCTTCTCGGATAGTTATGGATTTTATTTGCTATAGAGCCCGCCCGTTTCACGTCATTTTGCCCCCAAGTTTTACATTGAAGACTTTGCTAGAAGTTTTGCGAAAACACTCTTGCGCAAACAGTTCTGCACAGGTTTTCCGCGTATGGTGCTTCGTATAACACTCGACAGTGAACATGCGCTTTTATCGTGAGCATCACTTTGTGTTGCATTCAACTGGTTGCTAAACACGTCTGCTCCTCTCACTCACATATAACAACACAGTGACGTACTCAGGAGATGCGCACACACAGACATGGGACAGCAACCGATCGATGCAGTTCCTGTGATGGGCAGTTCTTCTGTTCATTGACAAGAGTCAATTCCGTATCAGTCTTATAAATATTTCCCGGCCCAGTTTTATATTGCCCACCTGGTATATGCACAGAGGAACCAGATGGAGAGCAGCAACTTGACAGCAACATCATCTACCAGCTTCAGTGCAGACTCTGCCCAGCTTTCTACATTGGCTTAAAAAAAAAAACAAAAAACACACACACACACACACACACCCACACACACACACACACCCACACACCCACACACACACACACACACACACACACACACACACACACGTAGCGACCCCAACATCTGCAAAATCCTATCCCCATTCACACCTAGTTCTATCAAATCAAATATGATTGTTTCACAGTTGACACAGGTGTTGACTAAAGGAGAAAGGGAAGTGAAGTTGATTATAAAAATAAAGGGACCAAACCTTGAAATTGTGGAGAGCTTCAAGTAGTTGGGAAGCGAACTGATCCAGGATGCAGGGCTGGACATAGAGGTCAGCATACCTGCCAACTTTCCAATGATGTATCAGTTCAACAATACAATCATAAGACAAATTAAGCAATGAAATGGCGTATGGCTTTTAGTGCCGGGATGTGTCCGAGGACTTCGGCTCGCCAGGTGCAGATCTTTTGATTTGACTTCCGTAGGCGACCTGCGCATCGTGATCGGGATGAAATGATGACGAAGAAGACACATACACCCAGTCCCCGTGCCAGGGGAATTAACCAATTATGCTTAAAATTCCCGACCCTGCCGGGAATCGAACCCGGGACTCCTGTGACCAAAGGCCAGCACGCTAACCATTTAGCTATGGAGCCAGACAATTAAGCAATGAACACAATTCACATTACTCCACAACTCCATAACCTCAGATTTGCAACAAGTGCCAATAAATATGAAGCAAATTAAGTTACAAACATAATTCACATGTAATTCCATAACCACAATACGGCCTATGCTTTGTAATTCATAGTGAAGAACAAAAGGACTATTTTTTTATACATGACTATAAAGGTTATCAAACAAATCAATGCATCAAAAGAACAAGCGAACGGTTATTCAAGAGTCAGTCTTTTTCAACACAAACTAATCAATACAGAACAACTAGGATTCAGGACACAATCAAAGACTGTAACGATCGGATGAATATAAATCACACCGATGTATCGAATATTCGCTGTCACACAGCCCGTATCGGCAGCCTGCGGAAGCTTGTTCTGGCGGAAATTTTACAAAGAACATCTTGGTATGTAAAATCATAAAATATTATAGTTCTTCTGTAGAACACACGGCCTTTCCGTAAATTTTACAGGAAAACTGTAAAGGTTGGCAGGTATGGATGAGTAAAAGTATTCAACAGGGAAATGTTTTTTATCAGAGTGTGGGAAATCTGGTGTAAAGTAAGGAAGTACCAATGAAGTGTAAAGAGGTCATTTACAAGATGTACTACTGTCCAATGCAGTGGAAACCTGGACACTGACAAACAGAGAGGGGAATAAAATCCAGGCCAAAGAAATTAAATTTTTAAGTAGTATGATAGGACTGTATGAGGACGTCAGGAAAAGAAATTGGCGTGGAAAAGCTTTTCGTTGACAAAATGGAGAGAGATAATCATAAATGGTTCAGACATGTTAAGAGGCTGGAAAAGGGAAGAATGCCAAAGCTGAAGACGGAACCCCAGATAGGAGGAGGGAGACCCAGACTAAGGTGGTTAAAAGAACACAAATAGTATTAGAAGAAACCTGGATTGGAACACAGTTAAGGAGGAACAATGGTGGTTGGATAGAGAAGAAGGAAAGGTGCCATAAATATAACAACCTGCTGGGGATGTTTCACAGTTCAAGTCCTTCGGCATTTAATCCTCATCTTCGTACTCTTTCACCCTTAGAGATGTCCGACTCGTTGGCTGAATGGTCAGCGCACTGGCCTTCGGTTCAGAGGGTCCCGGCTTCGATTCCCGGCTGGCTCGGGGATTTGAACCTTCATTGGTTAATTCCAGTAGCTCGGGGCCTGGGTGTTTGTGCTGTCCACAACATCCCTGCAACTCCCACACCACACGACACTATCCTCCACCACAATAACATGCAGTTACCTACACATGGCAGATGCCGCCCACCCCCATCGGAGGGTCTGCCTTACAAGAGCTGCACCCAGCTAGAAATAGCCACACGAAATTATAATTATTATACCCTTAGAGATTCTCAAGTTGGACATCAGGTGGTGCTCAGTTCTAGGGAAGCACCCGGCCTTAAAATTAGATAACTGCTTCTTTTTTCCATTCCCTTATCTCGCCTATTTCCCCCTCCCTTTACTTCACAACAGGATTTACATTTCATCGATGGTCAACAGGGTTCTTAACCAACCAATCAATCAATCACCACTCATCTGCATTCAGGGCAGTTGCCCAGGTGGCAGATTCCCTATCTGTTGTTTTCCTGGCCTTTTCTTAAATGATTGCATAGAAATTGGAAATTTATTGAACATCTCTCTTGGTAAGTTATTCCAATCCCTAACTCCCAATCCTATAAATGAATATTTGTCCCAATTTGTCCTCTTGAATTCCAGCTTTATCTTCATATTGTGATCTTTCCTACTTTTAAAATCAAACTTAAACTTATTCGTCTACTAATGTAATTCCACGCCATCTCTCCACTGACAGCTCGGAACATACCACTTTACTTGTAGGGTGCTATTTAATTTATTATTTAACCACCTATTCAATACATTAAAATTTTATACAATAAGGAATGTTAGGAAATATAATTACTAAAAAGGCATCATCAGTCACTGTACCTCCTCAAGGTTAAATCAGGCACCTGATTTAAAATTGAGGTATAATTACTAAGATCTAATACTGTATTAAAATTTTTACAAGGAGCAGTCTAAGGAAAAGAATACAATATTCAGTATTAATGTGTATAACAACAATATCAGCCGCTGGCTGTTGATTGCTGGTTGTGACAAAGGTACATATGCAGTGCTTAGTATCAGTGGTCTGATTTGAAAATTTAAATATTACATTGTTTGGAATGTTAGAAAAAATATTCCAGCAATTTGAGAGAATGTTAAATGAGACCTTATTCAGAAGTAAAGTCGTAATAATTGGAAAAACTATCTGAATGAAGTCTTAGGTTCGAGAATTTTGGCTTGCAATAAGTAATTGGCGGGTTTTTTAAAAGTTTTTTTAATGCTATTCATCCGGGGCGTCGACCTAAGAAGATCTTTTGCTCCTACTTTGCACCATATGTTTTGAACCTGCGTGTATTTGGAAATGTCGGAAGTGTAAAGTGTTGAATGTGAGGAAAGGAACATTAAGGACGACACAAACATGCAGTCCCCAGGCCAAGGATACTAATCATTTACAATTAAAAACCCCTGAACCCGGCCGGGAATTGAACCCGGGGCCGCCGCGTGACAGGCGGACGCGTTGCCCCCTACACTGCGGGGCAGGACAACTGGCGATTTAACTTTGGCGTAAAATTTGATTGGAGTGTCTTAAATTGTTTACAAGCTTAAAGTAGATGCAGTTGAAAAGGAAGGTCAAATAAACACTTCTGGTGGATTGTGAATGATAACAATAACAGCCATTAGTTGTTGATAATGGTTGTGTCAAGGGAACTTGATATAGGGTTAGTAGCAGTTGCCTAAATTTGAGTTTCTAATATACAGTATTACATTTTTCAGAAAGTTAGGAAAAGCATTCAGGCAATATGAGAATGGTTCATTTAGACCTTATTCGGAGGTAATGTCGTAAAATTAAAAAGAAAATACAGGTTGAAAAACTTTGCCTTGTGACGTTAGCCTAGTAAAAGTAAATTATGATTTAACATTCGGCGTAGTCCATAGCGATGGGATCAAATGGTAAAGTAGATTAACAACTTGATTGGAGTATCTTGGCTCAAAATAAGTCTTCATTAATCTTATCAGTGAAGTGAAGTTGTAAGTAGACCAGCATGATGGTGTTGGTGCATGCTGGAATGTTGATCAGAGGGGACTCTACTTTGTGGTGGATGGTGTGGATGCCGAGCATATGTAGATAGATTGTAATTGAGAATATTTATTATTAAATTAATGTTTAAAAGAAATGACTTACTTGACTTGACTTATTTCCTGTTGCTCCTCCTGGAGCATAGGGCTTCCATGAAACACTTCCATCTGTTCCTATTGTTGGCTAACCTCTTCACTTCGTTCCAAGCCCACTGTTAGACATTCCTCTTCGATCGTCTTTTTCCAGGTCTTCTTCGGACGTCTGCGCTTTCTAGCGCCTTGGGGGTTCCAGTCGAATGCTGTCTTTTTAATGGCTCCAACGGGCTTCCTTAAAGTATGTCCTATCCAATGCCATTTTCTCTCCCTTATCTGCATTTCAATTGACTGCTGATTAGTTTCTCCCCATAGATCTTCATTTGAAATAACAGCCGGTCATCTTCTGTTGATGAAACCTCTTAGACAGCGATTCACGAAGACTTGTAGTTGTTTAGTCGTCTTCTGGGTAACTGTCCACGTTTCACAGCTGTAAAGCAGAACGGACTTAACATTTGGGTTAAAAAGTCGTAGCTTAGTTTTTCTAGAAATGTTCTTGTTTCTCCATATAGGATACAACTGAACAAAAGCACCATTCGCTTTCCTGATACGACTCTTAATGTCTTCTTCTGCTCCTCCAGTTGTAGTAACCATACTCCCAAGATATATGAAGGAGTCTACTTGTTCTATCTCTTTATCGTCTATACACAATTTATCATCAATCTTGGAATTGACATTCATCTCCTTGGTCTTATTAATATTTATTTTAAGTCCAGCATCCTCTGCCTCCTCCTTCAACCGCTTAATTTTCTCTTCCATATCTCTGAACTGTTGAGCCAGTAAGCAGATGTCATCTGCAAAAACAAGGTCTTCTAACCTATCTTGTAAGCCCCACTAGATCCCCCTTTTCTGACCTCGATACACTCTCCTCAGCACACTATCCAACACAAGTAGGAAAAGCGTCGGAGAAAGAATACAGCCCTGTCGAACTCCTGAGGCCACATCTATTGGTTCAGTAAGATCTCCCATATGCAGAACCTGACATTCATTACCCTTGTACATATCCTTTATAATATTTAGAATCTTTTGTGGTATACCATATTCTGCAAGTGTTTACCACATAACTCTTCTATTCACAGAGTCGAAGACCTTCTCAAAATCAATGAAAGTCAAGTAGAGGGTGTTCTGCCATTCTGTACTTTGTTCCAAGATGATTCTCAGAGTGTTTATGAGATCGACACAGCTACAGTGTTTACGAAACCAGCCTGTTCCCTTCTAAGGTCTAATTCCACTACATCCTCACCCACTCTAAAATGATCCTTGAAAGCACCTTACTTGGTACCGACAACAATGTAATTCCCCTCGAGTTATCACACTTAGTAATATCACCTTTCTTTGGTATCTTAACAATCAGGCCTTTCTTCCATTCAGTTGGTAGCTTTCCTTCATTCCAAATCAATATCTGCTTTAAGTACTTCTGGCGCGATATTATCCATACCGGGTGCTTTTCCAGTTCTTATCTGTTTCAAAGCCTCCTCTATTTCTGAACAGGTTGGAGGATGTAAATTTATTCTTGGGTCACTATCTACTGGTTCCATTTGCTGGTTACCATTCTGTTCTATATCTCTATTGAGCAACTCTGAGAAATGTTCCTTCCATCTCTGTAGCTGTTCTTCCCAGGTGGTCAGTAGTTCACCTCTCTTGTTTTTAATGGGTTTATTCCTGATAAATCCTCTCCTTGATAGTTTCTTTGTGATACTATACAATTCCTTAGCATCTCCCCTTGCTGATGCCTCTTCTGCCATTCATGCTTGTTCATCTACCCACTGTATATGATCTTTTCTTACGCTTTTCTTCACACTCTTATCAGCTACCACATAATCTTTTTGTGCTGCAGCTTTCTGTTGTTTTGTTTTACACATATTTATCTTTGCCTTAACTAGCTTTCTAGCCTCTATTTTTTTCCAAGTATCATCAGACATCCATTCCTTCTTGAGATAATTATGAAATCCAAGCACCTTCTCACTAACTTTTAAATATGTGTCCTTTACTTTCTTCCATGATAATTCAACATCCGTCATAAGTTCTGGTTCAACAGCACGAGCTTCAAAGCAGTTTCTTAATTCTATCTGGAATTCTTTCCTTTTACTTTCATCTTGCAAATTACCTGAATCAAATTTCTTGTTTTGCCTTTCAAATTGCCTTCCACTTGCCAAAAATGTTCATTCTAAACTCTGCAACTACCAGGTGATAATCACTTCCAATATCTGCCCCTCTTTTATTTCTAACATTAGTCAATGATCTTCTAAACTTTCTACTTATGGTGATGTGGTCTATCTGGTTTTCTGTAACCTGATCTGGCGACACCCATGTAATCTTATGGCATCGTTTATGAGGGCATAAAGTGCCACCCACTACCAAATCATGGCTAGCACAGAAATCAATGAAAAGCTCCCCATTTTCGTTACAGTCACCAACTCCATGCACTCCCATAATTTCTTCCAGCCGCTCATTGTTAGAACCAACCTTTGCATTTAAATCCCCCATCACAATAATAATATCCCTCTTTCCCATTCTCTTAATAGTCTCATTTAGCTGGCAGTAGAATTCTTCCTTTTTTTCAATCTCTGATATTTCTGTGGGAGCATAACACTGGATCACAGTCATATTGCGAACGTGGGTCTTGAATCGAGCTGTCATCAGTCTTTCTGAGATGGGTTTCCAATCAAGGAGGCTCCTCTTTGCAGTTTCATTCAATAGCAATCCTACACCTTCTTTATGTTCTGCATCTTCCCCCATTTGCCCAGAATACAGGAATGTGCACCTATTAAGAGTCTGTATTTCTCCGAAGTCTGGCCACCGTACTTCGCTTAATCCAAGGATATCCAGTCTGTATTCCTCCATCACCTTAGCCACTTGCTTCAATTTACTGCTCGCTCTCTCTCTCAGGGTTCTGACATTCCAAAAACCTATTCTTGTTTTCCGTTTCATTCCAAAAGTCGTCAACTTATTAGCCATCCGGTTGTATTTCACTTCAGTTTCTTTAATAGTTCATATTTAAGGCTGTGCGAGTTATTAGCCCACAGCAACCCGAGCTTGGTGGTGGGACTGCCACTTAAGCCTACAAGCCTGCTGTTTTCTGTAGGGGTTGTCTCCCTTAGCCTTTGAAGATCCCTCTTCACCACAAGGCAATGGTTCCCCTTGTTTCTTTAAACCCTATGGGAAGAGGATTGCCTCATATGCCAGATTTGCCGTTCCGAAAGTCTCTTTTTAGCTGCATCTGCCATTGAGAACTTCACCAGAGCCCCGTTAGCCGTCACTTTTCAGGGTTCCTGTAGGGCCTTCACAGCTACCGTAGTGGTCATGGGGTACACACAGTCCCCGCTGTACATCACCCCTGCAGGCAATCCCTTATTTCATGCCGTTGCCCATCTCCCACGACGTGGACAAGGGGTTGGACTTATGGGAGGCTAAAAGAAATGAGCTAGGTAGTAAAGATAAGTAAATATTAGTATCACTTACCCCTTAGGCCGTTGAGATGTTACTTATTCGTGTTGTCGGACTAATGAAGGAAGCTCGGCTTCTACTTCGTGCATTGTGTCCGTGAGGTCATAGGAAAAGTCCTCTCAGGAGAATGAAATCCAGTCCTGAGAAATTAATTTTTTAGAAGTATGATAGGAACCCTTCCCTTTTTCCTTTGCTGAGTCTCACCCTGGTAAGAAATGTGCCAGCACAGAGACTATCCTACCGCTTTTTCCCCACCAACAGCCCCTTAGCGAAACAATCATTACCTTATCTGAACAGTGAGGAAATTGAAAGGCCGGTACTTGCTGCTGTCTGCTGCAATACTCGACAGATAAGGGTGACCAAACTGGTTGCCTTTGACAAAGCCGGAGACCAGACTTCCTCGACCCAGAAGTTCTGGCGGGTGTTCCGCCAGCGTCATGACGTTCAGTAGAGTAGCAAGGCGTCCTCTCGTAGAAAGGGCTAGCCATGACCCTCCTTCCTTCCCAGGCTCCATGTCTCGACCTGTGATAATGAAAGTAAAATAACTTTAAAATATCAACAATTTACTAAATATTCAAAATACAGCAAACTCCCAATTATCTGGGAGAGGACAATCCAGTTTGCAGATTATCCCTACGTAGTTCGGCAATTTGTTCCCCCTCTGTGTGTAGTGGTTAGTATGATTAGCTTCCACCCCCAGAGGCCCAGGTTCAATTCCCACCTGAGCCATCCTCGAAGCGGTTTACCATGGTTTCCCACTTCTCCTTCAGGCAAATGCCGGGATGGTACATAACTTAAGGCCACAGCCAATTCCTTCCTTGTTTATCCCTTCCAATCTTCCCATTCCCCTTCAAGGCCCCGGTTCAGCATAACAAGTGAGGCCGCCTGGGCGAGGTACTGGTTCTCCTCTCCAGTTTATACCCCCCGACCCAAAGTCTCACGCTCCAGGACACTGCCCTTGAGGTGGTAGAGGTGGGATCCGTTGCTGAATCCAAGGCAAAACCAACCCTGGAAGGTAAACGGATTAAGAAGAAGAAGTAGTTCGGCAATTTGTAAAAAATAAAAAACAAAGCCTGAAGTACTGTATTCTGTTATAAATAAAACAAATGTTTTTGTTTAGAATGCACTATTGTGTATGTGATTCACGTTGTACTACTGGCAGATGATACGGACACCATTCCACCATCGGTCATTCCTGAAATATTTTCCGTTGCTTCCCATTTTATCTCCAAGTAAATTCCACGACTCTAACCTCATAACATGTCCACTGCCAATTTCCTGTGTATATTTTTCCCAAACCATTTCCCTATGAGCTCAATGTACATAATTTCCAACGCCCCTAAAACCGAAAGTAAGAGATAAAGATTCAAGTTTTTTTGTGGAACGGTTCCCTTCAAAATTCTTGCTCTGTGTTGATTGTGTGAAAGCATACTCTTAAACATCACCAGGAGGTATGAACTGTTGATTGAACTTTGTACTTCCGTAGCTGCTGCCAACAGGTCTCAATAGTAGCCTCTAAAATGAATTTTTGACAATGAATGTTAACCTGCATCACATTTTTATTGCAAAACATTAGAAGATTATTTCCCAACAGTGGACAGAAAGCAAGAGACAAAATACAGTGTGTTTATAACTGGAATTTTGTAAATAAGATTCCAGTGAGTTACTTGTAAGTAATGCAGTGATATGTAGCATGTTTTGTAAATACAGTAAATGGGCAGTTTCTGGTAAGAATACGTGTGGTTAGGATTATCCGTGCAATTTCGGCTCCACATTAACCTGGATAATCGAGAGTTTGCTGTAAATCATTGCTTAACTTCAATTGTACTATTATCACTAAAAATAAAATGAATAATAACAATTGCATCCCCTTGGCTACCATGAGCAGACAATTTGCTCTGACACAATCTAAGCTGCCTGCATGTCAATATTGATATTCTGTTTTATTCTACCAGCTAACAGGGATCTATGACTGAGTTTTAACCCATTTTGCCACGTAAAAACTGAATGTGTTGCCAAAGTTCTTTTACATGCCGACATCATATGACATGAAGTGCCAAACAGAATTTTGTTCTACCCTTCAAAAATTCGACAACCTCCACCGGATTTGAACCTGCAATCTTGGAGTTATTAGTCACTGAAAATGTCTGCATCATAATATGAATGAAACATATCATCATCATTGTTACCGTGTTTTGGTGGTAGTTATGCATGAAAGAAGGTGCTGGGTGGTGAAGGGGTCTCAAGCTACTAAAGTGAAATTAATTTTAAAATTTAACAAGGTTATATTTTCTTTTCAAAATTATGTAACAACAAATAGAACGGGTACTTAGTAGCCGAAACACGATTGACAATTACATTTACATAGGTACCCCATTTGGGGCTTCAAAAAGTCAGAAACATAATTCTTGAGCCATGAGCCCAACCTTACAATGAACACCATACAACAAAGGGGCCGAAAACCCCCAAACATGCCAGAAACACCGGCTTCCAATTACATCCAAAAGCCTCCTTGAGGCAGAAACACAATTTTCAAAAAGGGCAACTTCCCCTTAAAATACAAGCCTATCATAGGCCACTCCGAACTCCACCTTTAAGCCGTCCTCAAAGGACATATACACAGGGGCAAAATACCCAATCTACTGAGGTCTGTTAAATGACAAGAAAGTTAATACATGACCTCTAAAATCACAATTTGAGAGGAGGCGAACTTGCACTCCTAATACACTTTGTCTTTAAGACCTATTTTGGCTCTAAGGCCACTGATGCAAGGGCTAATCCCATACTACAGAGGTGACTTAAGAAACTACTAACTTACATTACTGAAGAATAGGTTGCGAAAAATAAGTTCACCTCAAACAATGTGAGTGGGAGCTCGAGAGGGTTAACACTCTCTATCCCAGTATGTCGCTTTACAAGAGAATAGAAGAAAAGAGAAGTTACATTATAGGAAAAGGTTACATAGGGGAACGCTTAGAACCTGCCCCGAAAGTTAAACTGCTGAGCTGGCAAAGAAAAAATTTATTAATCGGCCATTACCTTATTGTTGACCGCTGCCGAGGAAAGAGGCGCTTCCCGCCTCCTGCTATGTACTTAATACACTGAAAGATGGAACAGAAGTGGCCCGGAGACCCTAAAATCAGCAGTTTAAATACTCTCGCAGAAAGTTCTAGGCGTTAGGGGAAAGAAAACACCCTCCCACAAAGATTTTATTGGGTAGGACCCCGCAACAGATTCAAGTTGGGGAAAGATACACCAGATTGGTCAGAAATTAATTGAAAAAATTCGTGATTGGATACATTCAAAACAAGGGGAAGAAAGGGGTAAATATTGCCAACTTAAATAATGACAGAAAGAAATTTAACAAAGAACAAACTCCTGAAATTAAATTTTCTCCACCAAAATAGTTCTTTGACTCCACACTAGGGTGCACTATTGTTGATCTTCAGTAGTGTCCTCTAGAAGAGAAAGTTCACACTTCTTAATACAAGCAAGACAAAAGTACGTCGAAAATGACACAGTTCACAAACTCAAAATTTTCCAGGTAGTGACATCTTCTGAGAAATTTGGAAATTAAGACCGTAGATAAAGTTCAGACTTCCTCCAGAAGAGGAGTTTCAACTGGCGCAACTTTTAAATAAACGGTGTGGAGGTGTACCGCCCGGTACAATCATCATCGTCATCATCTGGAGCAGTTTCCAATCACAGGCTGTATCTGCTTAGAACATAAATCTCTCCATTGTTTTCTGTCCATCGACCACTTCTCTCAGTCTTGCCCAGTTCGCTCTTCTTGCCTCAATGCTCTTCTTTACATCATTCAGCCATCTGTCTCTTGGTCTTCCTCTAGGTCTCCTTCGCTTCAACACCATTTCTAACATCTTTCTTGGTATCCTCTCTTCTCCTATTTTCTTAACATGTCCATACCACTACAACCTTGATTTTTCTATCTTTTCCTGTAGGGATACCTCAGTTGCCATCTCCCGAACTCTCTCACTTCTTACTCTGTCCATTCTCGTTAAACACTGCTTGTATTCTACTTTTATCCCTCTCCTTCATCACCCACATTTCTGATCCATACGTCAAAACTAGCACAAAATATGTCTTACAGATAATTCTTTTACACATCTATGGTACATTCCTGCATCATCGCCATAAGACCTATCTGTGTCGGTGCGATATAAAGCAAATAGGTACATTCCTGTTCTATATCAATCCTCCCATACTCTTAAAGAATCCATTTGCACACCTTCCTTTTTCATTGATTTCCATAAATGTTTCCTCCATTTTCTTCAGTTACACTTCCCAGGTATTTAAAGCTTCCAGCTCTTTTTAACTGCTCCCCTCCTAATGTCATGCCATTATATGCTTGGTTCTTGTTTCGTGCCATTACCAGCACATCACTCTTTTGTACCGAGAACTTCATTCCATAAGATGCCACATCTTCCTCCCATACAATGAGCTGTTCCTGCACTTCACTCTCATAGTTTCAAGTGAAAAGTAAGTCATATATTTATAGAAAGATAGGAATACATAGTAGGATGCACACAATGGCAGGTTAGGGTCAAAAGAGAGAACAACAAAAAGAGGAGACACGGACAAACCTGAACACACAAATGGACTCATTCAGCAACATTTCGAGCAATTGAAACTTAATTCTGGTGGCTGCCGCTGAAGCAAAAATGATGCTTCAGTACCCTGAAACAAATTAAGACATTCCTATGCAGTTTAATTCTTCAGGGCAGACTTCTTAAAATGCTAGCTGTACTATCTCTGCTTGAGGAGTACATCGCAGAAAAACGAGACTAAAATAAAAAAAACATGATAGACATATTTTCCCACCAGAAGAATGGGAAATGTGAGTATCCTGCTTTACTAAACTGTATTATTATTATTATTATTATTATTATTATTATTATTATTATTATTATTATTATTATTATTACAATACCAGATATAACCATATAACCTGCTTGCTAGCAAAATAGCAATAAAACATAGCACAAAAACAAACCATTGTCATAATTATTAATAATAATAATGTTACTGGCTCAACTCCCACTAACTACTTTTCGGTTTTAGGAGATGCCAAAATTTAGTCCCGCAGGAGTTCTTTTATGTGCCAAGTAATTCTACCAACACGAAACTGACGTATCTGAGCACCTTCAAATACCACCGAACTAAGCCAGGATCGAACCTGCCAAGCTGGGGTCAGTTAAAACTAAGAAACAATGTTAGGTTTTGGTCCACCCAATCAATACACATCACTTTACAAGTGAACTATTTAATTAAATATTTTTAATATATATTAATTAATATATATATATACTAGCATGAATCCGCGGCTTTTCCCGCATTTATTAATTCAACTGTTTTATATAATAAAATACTTTTTTCCTTATAGAACTTCCGATTGAAATATATTTGTGTCCTTCTAAATGGAGCTAAGATATACAGCATAGTGTGTTTGCCTTTCCAACTCTTGAACAAACCACATACAGTTGACAATGGGAGAAGCAGCCTTTTCGAAGATGGAGTCCTACAACTTGTTGCCTTGTTGATGTTCAATGTGAAACTGAAACAAACGGGGAACTGCAGACACCTAAACTTAAACTGACCAAGCTCGATAGCTGCAGTCGCTTAAGTGCGGTGGGTTCGAACCCCACTGTCGGCAGCCCTGAAGAAGGTTTTCCGTGGTTTCCCATTTTCACACCAGGCAAATGCTGGGGCTGTACCTTAATTAAGTCCACAGGCGCTTCCTTCCCATTCCTAGGCCTTTCCTGTCCCATCGTCGCCACAAGACCTATCTGTATCAGAGCAATGTAAAGCAAATAGAAAAAAAACTTAAACTGTATATCCGAAGAAATTATTCGAATCCGAGAAACAAATATTACTTCGCTCATGGCATGCCCAATCATCAGAATGGCTTCAATAATATTAGTCATCAGTTTCAGAGTTGTGTTCATTGCAGGGGGCAGGATTCTTATTCTTAAGAATAAGAAGAATAATATTTATTCACCATTGATCATTTACATGAAATAGGTTTTTTCATCCAATACTACAGTATTATTTCTATTATCTATATACAGTTATTAAAAGTCAACATTAACAGTTTTCATTTCTAAGAATTCCTTTACGTCATAAAATGGATTTTCCAACATCCAGTTATACAGTTTTCTTTTAAAATTACTGATGGACACATCCTGTGCAGAGAATGGTAATTTATTAAAAAATATTATACTATTTACTTTATGTGAGTTACCTGTTTTCACAAGTCTATGTCTTGGGACATCAATATTACCCTTATTACGAGTATTGTGTTGATGGATGTTTTTCCTGATGGTAAATTCATTCAGATGGTTTTTAACATACAATAATGAGGTAAAAATATATAGATTTATAACTGTTAATATTTTAAGCCTGAAAAAAAGGGGACGGCAGTGCTCAGAAGAACCAGCTTTACACATTACACGAACAAGCTTCTTCTGTATTAGCAATACATTATGGACATAAGATGAATGTCCCCACAATAGCAGCCCATATGAAATATGGGACTGCAAAAGTCCAAAATATGCCATTCTCAAATAGTCTGCTGTTACTAATTCCCTCAATTTCCACATAAGATATGAGACCCGTGATACCTTTTTACAGACATGAAAACCATTTCACTGCAGTCCTAAGAGCTTCTTGTGACATCTCTTGCAGATTTAATATGTTCTGATGCATGTTGATTAGTGTTGTGTTATCTGCCTATGATACAACTGATTGCGAGATAACATTTTGTTGTAGGTCATTAACAGCAACATTAAAGAGAAATGAGCCAAGTACAGATCCTTGTGGAACGCCTGTCATAACATCTTTCAATGTAGAATCTCTATTTCTAATTGCAACAAACTGGCATCTGTTACTTAAATACATCTTAATTACATCCAAAGTGGGACTATTTATGCCATAATATGAAGTTTTCCCAACAAAATGTCATGATCTATACAGTCAAACGCTTTACTCAAATCACATAAAACCAGACAAACCATTTTCCAATTTTCAAAGGCTGTTAAAGTTTGATTGACAATTTCCAGAACCGCAGAGAAGCATAATCGGTAGTCGATAGACTTGTAACTTTGTAGAACATCGGGTAATTCTTGTAAAAGTTGCTTGTTGATGACGTTGACAGCTTCACTTCTTGGAGCAAGAATTGCTCTTTGACATAGCCATGCATAATCGGTGAAATGCTGTGGCCACGAATGTTAAAAATTTCAGATCTGTGCGTGTTTATTACAATCTAATCTTCTTTACTATAGCCTATGTTTTCTCTATGAGAGTGAGTTACTTGAAAGAAAACATGGTAACTGGATAATTCTTGTGAGTGTTGCTTATTGATGACGTTGACAGCTTCATGTCTTGGTGCAAGAATTGCTCTTAGACACAGCCATATGTCTTAGGTAAAAACCTGTGCCCACCTATGACAAACATTTCAGATCTTTGTTTGCCGTAGATTTGGCTGGGCATCGCACACAGGCACACAGATAGACAGACAGACAGACAGACAGACAGACAGACAGACATTATGGACCGAAGGAAAATGGCTTCCTATTCCATGGACTTAAAATGGCACCTTGACTGACATATGTATTATTCCTTGTTTATTCTTATCGTCTATCTTGTGTCCTATATGTTTCCTCTAAATGTATACATGTTCAACCCTTGTCCCCTTTCTCTATGCAGTTTGGGTATGAAGTGAGATGAATTTTCGTAGCGAGTTTTCACGACCGGATATTTTTCAACGACATCAACATAATCAGATGAGTTAATGAGATGAAATGAATGACATGATATATGATAGTAAGAATGAAGAGGATAAAACCCAGCACTGCCACATAGCCCACTCCTCTCGAATAGCTCAAGACTTTACGTCCCCATCCGACGGACGAATCACCATCAACAGCGTCATATGCCCTCACACCATATAAGACCAAAAACGGCTTCCTACGCCATGGACGTAAAATGGCTCCTTGAATTGTGTTCTCTACCTGCCTTATGTATGATGCCTAGCGACAGTGACTCTATGTATATAATCTTGGTGACAGCACATTGTATTGTCATATCCCAATACACATTTTCCGATGGTTTTTCGTTCATAAGTCACCAATGAAAGCGAAAATGAAAATTCCGGCTTTGAGGTGCATTCGGACCCCCTTCCATCTACCTATGTTCAAAATTTCAGATCTCTGCGTGCTGTAGATTTTGCTGGGTATCACTCACAGACAGACAAACACTTCTTTTATTATTATAGATAGATATAAATATATTTAATATGTAATATATATATATATATAATATGATTTTTAATTAAGTAGTTCACTTGTAAAGTGATGTGTATTGATTGGGTGGACCAAAACCTAACATTATTTCTTAGTCATTATTATTGTTCTGTGTAAATTGATTAGGAGGCCGATTGATTAGATTCCCTAATAGGGGCAGCTGTCTGTTGGATTATTATTTTACAAGGGCTGTAAATAAAGTATTGGCAACGTAGTCCAGACACTCGCAGGAGATCGGGCATGCGCAAATAGGATATGGGAGCGGTCAGGTGGCGCTGTTGTCGATGTGTAGTGTGCATATGACGGGCATCCAGTCCAGTGAGGAGTGTTGTTGCTGTGTGGCACTGAAATGACGAGGGTCAATTTCACTGCTCTAAAGCATGTTTCAAAAGGCGACTGGCGTTCATGGATTAAAATTGAGATTGCCCGTAGCAGAAATACGTCAGAATGTTACTGAGGATTACGTGAAGCCGGTGGCGAGAATGCATTACCATACAGGACGGTTGCACAATGGGACAAGGCGTTTTGTGCAGGGCAGAATGAGACCGCGGATTTGCACCGCACAGTTTGGCCGTCCATTCCTCAAGAGCAGATTGACATCATGAGGGGTCTCATTTCCGTAGAACATCGATCAACTGTCTGGGACGGGAATTATTCGTAGAGGCGTCTGTATTCCGCGCAGTAGGGCACTGGCACTGTTATCAACAGAGAATGCCTTCCCAACAGTCCCGAATGGCTTCCCGAAATTTGGCAAAAGGCAATACACTTTGCAGGTGACTACACTGAAGGAATGTAATGCAATTGTACTCATCAGTTCATTGACTATTGCATTCTATCAATATTGCCACTACTTAATTTACAGCCCTCGTACTGAGGAAAATAACTTCATCGTGCCCTCAACCCATGTGCGTGGTTTTTAAAATCATGTAAATGTAAGCAATTTTCTAAAAGAACCTAGTACTTAATTCTAAACAAAAATGTAATTTGTTAAAAAATTGAATTTCGTAACAAAAACCTGTGTTAGTCTGCCTCTGTGGTGTAGTGGTTAGTGTGATTAGCTCCCACCCCCGGAGGCCCGGGTTCGATTCCCGGCTCTGCCACGAAATTTTAAAAGTGGTACGAGGGCTGTAAAAGGGTCCTCTCAGCCTCAGGAAGTCAACTGAGTAGAGGCGGGTTCGATTCCCACCTCAGCCATCCTGGAAGTGGTTTTCCGTGGTCTCCCACTTCTCCATGGCCGCTTACTTCCCTCTTCCTTGTCTATCCCTTCCAATCTTCCCATCCCCCTGCAAGGCCCCTGTTCAGCATAGCAGGTGAGGCCGCCTGGGCAAGGTACTGGTCATCCTCCTCGGTTGTATTCCCCGACCCAGAGTCTGAAGCTCCAGGACACTGTCCTTGAGGCGGTAGAGGTGGGATCCCTCACAAAGTCCGAGGTAAAAACCAACCCTGGAGGTTAATCAGATTAAGAAGAAGAAGAAGAAACCTGTGTTAAAAGATGCAATAACATATGGAGAATGTCTGAGAAAAAGATGCTTCTGAAATAAATGTCCCAGAATAATATAAAGTTAACATTGCAGGTATAGATTAACCAAATTTCAAAAGTAAAAAAAACAGGATAGAAAAAAAACCATGATGAAGTCGTATGGACATATGATGCAAATGGAGGAAGACCAATTTTCAATTTTTTTTTATTTGCTCTACATCACAGCGACACAGATCAGTATTACAGCGATGATGGAATTGGAAAGGGCTAGGCGTGAGGAGGAAGCAACCGTGGCCTTAATTAATGTACAGTACAGCCCCAGCATTTGGCTGATGTGAAAATGGGAAAGCACAGAAACATTCTTTAGGGCTGCCGACAGTGGGCTTCAAACCCGCTATCTCCCAAACCACACAGCCACATGCTCGGTATGAGGACCAAATTCTGAAGAAAATATTTGAAGTATTTAAGTTATAGAGAAACCAACAGGGAAAAGATCACAGGGAAGGCCTCAAAAGAGTAGGTTGGATATGTTGGAGGAGAGTATATACAAACGACAGAAGAAGTACTGGAAGGAGGAAAAGAGCGGTGGAGAGACAGGCAACAATGGAGGTTCTTGATTCATAACCTAACCCAGGAAAAAACTGGGAATGAACATGAAGAAGAAAAAGAAGAGAGGTATAGAACTTACCGGGTCCCCTTAAAATTTATAATGTAAAATAGGTTATTCAATTTTAGTGGGAAAAGATTAAGGTTATATTGTACTAGTGCTATGCAGTCTTGAACCATAATACAATGTACCTCCAATAACGGTTGGATCCTCCTCCCAAAAATGTGCTGGAACTGATGGTCGTTTGTAGAACTCATCCCTGTTTGATGCTAGGATCAGCCTGAATTGACCTGCGAGAGGTCTGGGGTTGACGTGCATGAACAGTATACACATTTTGCCTGGAAGTAAAACAAGTAATAATGTAATCATTCCTCTAAACATATTACAAATAATATCCAAGATTTTTTCATAAAATCATAAAATTAACAACCAAATATGTGAGGGCGAGTCAAATGAAAATCTTAAAAATTTACTAAAACTGATACAAAGGCTTTAACAAATAAATATCCTTTAGGTGGCAGCACCGAGTAGACAAGCAAACACAATCGAAGTACCAGTGTAGCAATTGTCATTCCAGTTCAGACGTGCACGAAAGAAGAACAGCAATTTGTTTTTTGAATGGTGAAGATCTATTGAAATTCAGCAACACATGATGATTCGCTATGGTGATCCACGACTGTCATAACATTAATATGATAATGCTCAGCCCCATACTGCGAGTGCAACAGTTGTGACGATCCATTCATTTTTTACTCTCCCAGTGCTTTAGCGTTGCACTAGCATATCAAAGATTTTCGGCAATAGAAGGATGGGAAAGGGTTAGGATTGGGAAAGTAGCGGCCGTGAGCTTAATTAAGGTACAGCCCCAGCATTTGCCTGGCGCGAAAATGGGAACCACGGAAAAACATCTTTAGGGCTACCAACGGTGGTATTCAAACCCACCATCTCTTGCAAGAAAGCTCACACCTACGCGACCCTAAACGCACGGACAACTCACTCAGTGTGACCATCCAAGACCTGCATTTTTTGAGTTCCTGCCACATCCACAGTATTCACCAGACCTCCCAGCTAGTGACCACCAGACGTTTGGGCTAGTCAAGAAGGCACTGGGAGGATATTCCATTCAGATGAAGGCTGAAGGCAGTGCACCAGTGACTATGCAGACAACCAAAGAAATACAGTGTGAGTTGCCCGTGCGGTTAGGATCATGCAGCTGTGAGCTTGCATGCGGAAGATAGTCTTAATAGAGTTAAAAGGGCTGATTATCACATCAGTTTTCAGTTTAAAATAAGACTAATCACCTTTTCTACTTCAAAACAGCATCAAGTAGAGTAAGTTGGATGCCCTATGAACTTGGAATCCTAATCTCCTTCAATCAAATATAAAAGCTTTTCATTATAAAGGTAAGAGGAGAAGTCAATCGGAAATCTTAAATATCTTTTTTCACTGTTTAATTGAGAAAAAATTGTACACAACTATGTAGACTCTTTTACGTTCAATGCAAGTCCTCTGGCTATAAAAACGTGCATGGATACCTCTAGCAAAAAATTTTCTTTTTCTTTAAACAATTTGCTTTATGTCTCAGTAACACAGATAGGTATTATGGTGATGATGGGATAGGAAAGGGCCAGGAGTAGTGAAGGAAGCTGCCATGGCCTTAATTAACATACAGCCCCAGCATTTGCCTGCTGTGAAAATAGGAAACAACAGAAAACTATATTCTGGGCTGCTGGCAGTGTGCATCTTTGGAAAAGGCAACTGTAAGAATACATTTACACAATATCAGGTTCAGTCAGTAAATTATTTAAAACTCATGTATAGAGTTCAGAGCAGTGTGAGGACCAATTACCTGATTGGAAATGCTCGCTGAATAAGAAACGTGTCAGACAAGCTCACGGTACATCATGTAGTACAAAATTTGAAGAAATTTAAGAATGATTTCAGAGACCACCATTTTTTAAAAATTATATATATTTCAATGAATTATCTCTGTTTAGAACATACTAGCTGTAGTACCCGGCATTGCCCGGATAGTTTCTGAATATTTACCTTTAAGATTTGCATTACCAGTTAGTTATGTGTGAAGTAAATTTTTATAGAATTCCTTTTTGACTTGCAGATTGATATGTTACGATCTATTATGTAGTTTTAGAATTATTTAGATGTGTTTAATTTCAAGTTTTAGATTATTTAATTTTCGAGTAAAACTTCGTCCTTATGGAAGATCGAATCGACTGGGAAGTATTTGATCCTGTCAAAAGTTAATAAGTGATAACTATACGTATTTAGCCGTCACACTCTAGATACGATATACAGGATTTCAACTGTCAATGAGACTGTCCCCTCTCGGCCCCACCCCTAAGAGATAAAAAATCTGGATTGTCACCATTCATCTCAGTGACCCCGAAAACTGTAGATTCGACACTATTATTTTTATATCTCACTCCCCCCCTCACCATCACCCCAAAGGGGGCTGAACATGAACTTTAAAAAATCAGAGTGTCACTATTCATTTCAGCGACCACGAAAACTATGGATTCAATACTATTCTAGATTATTTTTATACTACCCCCCTCGCCCCCTGCCCATAAGGGTGCTAGGGGTGTCTTACCCCCACGTGGTTTGTTTCCTGATACTAATTGATAAGTGTAACAAGTTTGGTGAAATTGCTCCAGTGGTTTAGGAGGAGGTGTCATTTACACACACACACATCCATCCATTTTTATATATAGTAAGAAGAATAAGATCAGATTTTTATATATAGTTTGTCGATTATTTTTATATCTCACCCCCTTTGGACTTGTAAAATATCCGGAGTATTACTATTCATCTCAGAGACCCTGAAATCTATGGATTCAAACCTGTATTTAATTATTTCTATATCTCAACCCTCACACCTTCGCGCCCCACCTAAAAGGGGGCTGAAGTTGGACTTTAAAAAATTCTGGAGTATTACTTTTCAACTCAGCGACCCCAAAAACTATGAATTTGACACTATTCTCGATTATTTTTATAACTAACCCCCCCGACCCCCCTCCCTTAAGGGCGCTAGGGATGGCTTACCCCCACAGTGTTCATCTTCCGACAGTAAGTAATAAGTGTACCAAGTTTGGTTCAAATTGCTCCAGTAGTTTAGGAGATGTGTCATTTACACACACACACATCCATTTTTATATATAGTAAGATTTTTATACTTCACCCCCTTTCCATCCCCGCCCAAAGGAGTTCTATGAGTGTCTTATACAACAGTATATTTTTTCCAGATAGTAAGTCTTATGTGTACCAATTTTGGTTGGCAGCTATGCCCAAACGTACATGCATAATCTCGCTGCTCTAGAATTCTGGAGCTGACGCTGCCATGGTTACGGCAGTTCACTTCTTTTATCTGATTCCTAGAGCAGGAGTAGTGTGGTGCCAATATCTCTGTAACGTTTGGTTATAGGACCTTAAAACATGGTTTTGGGCCCGTAGGGCTTACCAAGTTTTGTTCTTTGCGTCAAGAGGATTAAATTGAGCTTTGTCTTGCCCTTATATGACAAATTTGATATTTTGCCTATATTAGCCTATTACTTTTATATCTCCCCACCGTGAATTGTTTTGAAAATAAAATACAGCCCATGTTACTCACTGGCAATGTAGCTTTCTATAGGTGAAGAAATTTTTTAAATCGGTTCAGTAGTTTTTGAGTCTATCCGTTACAAACAAACAAATTTTTCCTCTTTATAATATTAGTATAGACAAGGGACCACAAAGGAACGGGGCCGATGCCTATCCCCCACATCCATCAAATCCGCACTTGGGTCTGACAAACATAATACTAAGTCAGACGAGGGGAAGAATTTACCAAGAGAGGTCAGATGAGAAAGTAATTAAGCCTGGAACAAATAAAATGCATCAATTAGAGAAGAGAAACTGGGCCATGAAAGGAGTGAAAATAAAATTCCTATGCTCGCAAACTTAACTTCAATCAGGATCAGAAGAGAACCGGATTTGACCAAGGGAGGTCACATTGAAAAATTGGAAGAATGGAGATAAGTACAATTAAAACAGACAGGCTAGAAAAGAAAGGAGGCCATGAAAGGTGTGAAAATGAAATCCTCCCCGGGCATTGCAAACCTAATAGGCTAGAAGAGGCCAGAAGAGAAAAAGAAATGACTGAGGAAGGTTGCACAAAAAATATAAAGATGTGCCAGACTCATCTGAGGTCCTGTGATTGTCACCTTGTCTCAAAATTTTGAGGTAAACTATTGTGTTATAATTTAAGTACACCAAATGATAATAAAATATTTCACAAGGCACAAATATTATCTCTGTATACAGTACTGGTACATACTGATATCTGAGTTCAGTATTAAAAGAGCATACTGTAAGTTGGGGATTTACAGTTAGCGGTATGATATGGTAACTTTTTTCATTACTGGTGCATCAACTTCATGATTTAAATTAGGGTACCTGCCTTGTAACAGATGCCCTTTAACAAAACTTTTATTTCAGAATTATCTTTACCAGTCTTTGTTTATTGGTAGATGATTAGATAATTACTTTGATACATAATGGCTTCTCTAATATGCTCTGCTAATTTTTTTTTCCCCCAGCATTGTCGAACTTCTACTCAATTTGCATACATGCCAAATTATAACACAACAAAGTCAGTGGTGGACACTCAAACACCCAGATGCCGTTAGTTAGGAATCATACAAAAGAAATAAAGAACAGAAAAAATGGAACTTTATTTACATTGATAAACCTAAAACAGCCACACCCTCTTACAAGTATTGTATGGTGTGGTTGCATGATATGCAAAACCTGACAAAGATCTACACTTTGAATACCTTCAACATATGGAAAAAATGTAAACATTTGTCAACTTTGCTGCAACTAAACCTGCATTAACATCAATTACCCCTGCAACAAAGATTTTCTTGGTTTCTTTTCTTTCTTTTTTAATTTTCATTGTAAATTAATTTGGCAACAATGACATTGCCTTTTTGTATCACTCCATTGTAAGGTTGGGAAGATACAGCTTCATCTTCTTCCTCACTTGTCCAAAACTTGGACCTATCAGACTCATAATGCAGTTAAAATTCATCATACTCTACATCATTTTCTTGAATCACTTTTCCCTTCTTGAACTCAGATATTTCTGCCTTATCTGCTCTTTGCTCCTTTCTCCTGAGTTCCTCATTCCTTTTCTTCTATTCTTTCTTCTGTAGATAAATCCTGAAGGAATCTGATGAAACAACAGAAGTGAGGTTTAGTTTCTTTCTCACTTTATTTTCCAAATAGGAGAGGGAGGGAGTTTCAAGATTTTTGAACTTTTCCAGCACATCTGATTCACTTACTGCAGTGTCACTATTGGTCTGGAAACTTTCTCCATTGTTAAAAGAAGAAACAGACGTTTCATTTAGCGTGTAAAGCTCTGTCACGGCTCCACTTTGAGAAGCCTCATCATTTGATTGTAGTCTTCGGTTTTTTGATCTCCGCAGGTTTTACAGCAACCTGCCATCAAAATCCCGTACAAAACATGCACTGAAACAACACAACACTTCCCTGTACGTCCTCTGGTTCTTCCTGGTCGTTAGTTCCATGACATCACACTTCAATGCAGTTGGTTTAGTCAACTCACTGCATTCATATCAATTAGAAATGGGCCAACTTCATATTTCAGAAAATTCCACTTGCATTTTTAATGTGGATGAGGCAGGGTTTCTACTTTGCTCAATGAGCTGAAAATTTGTTCAGCTTTTCGCTGGGTTGTTTCACCAATAGTAAAAGACCCTTATATATGGATAACCAATGTGATCACGTGAAATCTTCTCCATCTTGTTGAATTAGTAGGGCCTACTAGTCCATCAGGTTGGACGACAGAAGAAATATTCCTTGAATACCTATCTCAGTAACCACTTCGTTCCCTCTTCTGCTTTTAACTGATGGAAAGCATTCACATTGAACTTCACATGCTGGTGAGTTGTGCCAAAGTCTAGGAGTGATTCATGTGAGTCTTCATCCAAACAGTACTTGCATATTACAAGCTGCTAATGTGAGCATATTCAAACTTTTCAAGACAGAAGCTCAAACCAACTTCGTATTCCCATCTCTGTAACTTTGGTTTGTGAGCACTTTAGGGCTTCACCAGTTTTTTTCTTTTATCTCTCTGTGACAAGTCAAGAACAACTTCCACTGCTTCTCACCAGGCATACTGTCCTTCAGAAAATGTTTCAAAGGTGGATTAGAAACTTCTTCCTCCTTGTTGTCCAGAAATGTCTTCACTGTGAAGAACACAAGATGCTGCCTTAAGGGAAAGCTTTGTTTGGCTAGGTCCAATATCCATTGCTTAGTCCTCAGTTCTATGTCTGCACCAGGAATTAGCTCTGGCCCTATTTTTCTCTTCTCTTGACCTTGGCCAGATAGCTTTCATATAAAAGTAGACTTGCAGCCAAAAAAAAAAAAAAAAAAAAAAAACCTGGTTTAGTACCTGTATGTAATGTTTAAATGACAGAAAAAGTATTTCCAGCTGAACAACAATTTCAAACACCTACCTGGGAGGGTGAAATGTTTTGCTGGACTCCTTCTTTTGGCATGCCATTCCCTACAGATTCTATGGCCCTAGTCATGTTATCCTGGCTATACTAGAAGAAAATCCTTCAAGGTTGATTGCTGTCCATCTTGGTTTTGATTTAAACTGTGTGAAACGAACAATATTTAGTTGAAAAAACTTTTTCCAAATGTGTCCATTACTAGAACTCGTCTGCCCAAGATAGCATTGAGGTTAAACTCAGTTACCAGTAATGGACATCCACAAAAAAAATGCTCCAAATCCTAAATCTTGAAAATATCAAAGGAAATGATGAAAATGTTTCTTTAAGTAGAGGTAACTTAAAATAAAATAACAACTCACCTTAACAAACAATGCATGCTCTTCTAGCCATGTTTCTTGTTTTTTTTTGTCACAGGTATACCAACCTAACATAATGTAATTTCTCCATTTCATTTTTAGTAGGGATGTTTACAAATACATTCAAATCTGTAAGAAGTGAAGGTATTATTATTATTTTTTTAGAATGTATTCAAGCGCGTGCCCGTTACTAGGCATGTTACCCTACAGTGTTATAGACAACTTCATAAAAATAAGGTAAAAATAAATCATTCAAGTTATCACGAATTCCTCACTCCAATGTAGGGCTTCAAAACTCTCTTCGTCCACCCACACAAATCTTACAATTCCCGAAATATTGTCTTGAATATCAGGAAACCGTATCATAACAATTCTCTATTTTCTGCATAAAACCGTTGTGTGTGGTCTTGAAACAATTAGGAAAGGAGTTATTAGTTGTCCATGTTTTCGGCAAAATTGTTACAATGTACGCATTCGGATGGGGAAGTTTTATCCCAAGGGTTCATCTACTGTTCAAAGAATATGGAGAAATTTGAGTATTGTACTGTGGCATAATTGAACGCCTGAACAAAACGAACGTCGGCCGTGCTATTTCTATTATGACGTCATATCTCATATGCAAAGAGACTCGCGTACGTACCACTGTGACGTTTTACTCGCATGTGACAATACGAGGATACTGTTCAGTTTTCTTCCTAGGCGAAAATCATTTAATCTTTCAAATTTGTTAATAATAAATACGTGTAAAATAACGACCATAATGATGCAAACACATGAGCTGAATGTATGATACTTTGCTGGAAATTCCCGGGAAATTTGAAATCTATTATAATTCAAAAGGGAATGAAACTCGTTCTCGATCGGTATGTACTGCCTCTTTCTCTGGAGAAAGTAATGTTATCAGTAATTTATTCCATGTGATTTGTTTCACTTGATATACAAGTTTGAAGTGACCTGCTGTTCATCAAACTTCGCAAAACAGGTTGGTATTCACATCGCAGCATGTAGCCTAGTGTAATCTTTGCACTCTCTAATTATGTAGAATTACAATCCATAGCAACTTAACTGGTATTTGTTGTTTTGCACACAGTTTCCGTACTATAAAATGCCTGAGTGTATTGTATTTATAGGTAGGGGCACGGTCTACATTTTTCCTAATTGCTGGTGAAAGTATTTCCTAGATCTGTACGAGAAATGAAATAGCCTACCGGTACGGTACCTACTCTACGATATAGACTAGAGGAATGTCTCACTGATTTAATGCGAGGATCATCACTTACAGCTTACTTCTCACTAGGTATGGTATATTTCTCTCCACGGATGCCAATACGGTGTATATTATCTGTGCTCCCGTCTGTAACAGATGGAAAACGTTATCATACAGTGTGATAGGCTACTGACGTGAACTTCGTGGACTGGTTATTATCACAGCTTAGCTCTCTTGTTGATTCATTATGCAATAGTGTAGGTGGATAATAAACATGCCGTTCCAAGAATCAATGTCTTTAAAAGTCAGAGTGACAGGCTCACTATCTAGGCGCCTAAACAAATAAGAATTTAGGAAGCTGCCCAGTGTTGAAATAACATAGCCTACCATACGGCACAAAACTATGAACGTCATCAAGAGTAGAATAATATTTCAGCCTTTCGGGAAACAGTATTCAGCCCCAGATCTTCATCAGAAAGAACTAATGATGGAAAAAATAATTGTGCATTTGTCTTTAACAACTGTCTGGTTATGGTGGTGAAAATGGTGATTATTGTTTTAAGGCGAAGTACAATTAGATAACCAACCCATTCGCGAACCGGTAATGATAGGTACATACATCGTACATATTGACGGATGCAAGTGCTTCTAGTACCGTAGTTCTTAATTTTGTGTTGTGCTGGAAGGAACAGACGATGCAGTACTTCTTTTCAGAGGCGTGCGGCGACCGTGGTGCAGCACTGGACAAGTAACAAATACGGTACCGGTACCTAATGAATTCAAAAATAAAAAATCTTTCTGAAATCCTTCGTACGAAGTAATAATATACCAGTTAAGAAATGCATGCTGTTATGAGAAAAGGAATTCAATTCAATTTTTTTTTAATCAGTTTTAAACTATAGCGTAATTTCTTCTTCTTCTTGATCTGTTTACCCTCCAGGGTCGGTTTTCCATCAGACTCAGCGAGGGATCCCACCTCTGCCGCCTCAAGGGCAGTGTCCTGGAGCTTCAGACTCTGGGCCAGGCGGCCTCACCTGCTATGTTGAACAGGGGCCTTGCGGGGGGTGGGAAGATTGGAAGAGATAGACAAGGAAGAGGGAAGGAAGCGGCCGTGGAGAAGTGGGAAACCACGGAAAACCACTTCCAGGATGGCTGAGGTGGGAATCGAACCCACCTCTACTTAGTTGACCTCCCGAGGCTGAGTGGACATCGTTCCAGCCCTCGTACCACTTTTTCAAATTTCGTGGCAGAGCCGGGAATCGAACCCGGACCTCCGGGGGTGGCAGCTAATCACACTAACCAATTCACCAGAGAGGTGGGCCATAGCGTAATATATTCCTGCTAATTTTCTATACTGGGCCATTAGGCTCATACTGGTATATTTGATATTTTTGCCTGAATGGTCTGTGTCGAGACCTTTAGTTGAGGGAGTCCTGGATTCAATTTCTGGCCGGGTCGGAGATTATAACTTCGTCTACTTAGTTCCTCTGACTGGGTGTTTCTGCTTGTTCCAATGTACTAATCGTCATTTATACGCATACAACAGCCGGACGGAGTAACTCAGACGGTAGAGCGCTGGCTTTCTGAGCCCAACTTGACATGTTTGATCCTGGCTCAGCCCGGTGGTGTTTGAAGGTGCTCAAATACGTCATCCTCATGTCGGCACTTATACTGGCACCTCGGCATCTCCGAGGCGCAAAAATAATAAAATTATTATCACACTACCAACCACCACATAGGCTCGGCGTCAAGAAGGGCATCGGTCGTAAAACAAGACCATATACACTTGTCCGACACAGGTGTTGGGAAATCGGTAGAAGATTATGAGTACGGTATAATATATACTAGCAGTTTCCCTCTGGCTCCGACCGCAATGTACGGGTATGGTGTTGTTCGTTACTATCCTCACGGATGTATTTGCAAAGTTTCGAGTTAATAAAATAAAGCACATGATCTGCTGTGGTAATAGAATGTAACATTATGTCAACAAAACACTTGAAAATACATCACACAAAGAAATTGAATTAAACGTTTCTTGGAACAACACTACGGACCGAACTGTTAAGAAGTCCTTCAAAGATCTTCGTCAAGGAGACAAATGTACTAATAACTTTTCTCAGAATCTACCAATTTAAGTAACTATTACCTCAAAAGAAAGCTCTTGATCCACTGAGTGTTTTTAGACCAAAACGAACCGCGTACCTCAATTAGAACGAATGATAAGATTGCTTCAATGAGAAAAAATGTTGAAATGAGACGTCGAATTGAATGTGCACTCATAACTTTCCTCAGAATAAACTGATTTGAATAGTTAAGAGCTGAAATGAAAGCGCTTGATCCACTGAGTGTTCTTAGGCCAAAACGAACTTTGTATCTCAATTAGAGCAAAAGATATGATTGATTCAAAGAGACAAAAAATTGAAAAAATAAAATAATTTGAGGAAGGCGGAAGTTAAGTGATTTTTAGTACCTGATGACAAATCTGTGTATTAAAACAAGAATGAAGGAAATCGACTGGATAGAATGACTGCACTGACTGACTTTAGTTTTCATCATTTTTTTAAATATATAGATTATTCAACGTTTATGGGAAGATAAGTTTGCGCCGTAATTCATAAAATCAAATATCAGCATGGACCCTTAAATGAGATAGTCACCAAGTTACCACAACTTACTTCTCTCCCTTACACACTTTCTGTTTTTTTATTTTTTATTATTTTTTATTATGCAGAGTGTCTCTATTTTCATACATAGGTACTGTAGGACTACTCATAAAACAGCGTTCCAATCAACGTCGACAAGTGAATATACCGCCTTTCTAACTACCATGTAAATCAGTGTCTCATGCTCGTATAGAGCAGTAATGAATCCATGCACAGCAGTAGGTGGGGGGTGGGGGTCGGCTTTAATTATTTTATTCTTGCCAAAATCCAATTCTATAATCTGACTCGCTTTTCAAATTTTGCACAAGGTTTAGTATTTATCAGTGGTACCGGCAAAAGAAACTATTAAGATGTTACTATTGTTTTGAATGTTTTATTACCTAGTATTGCAATTTGTGTCCGCCTCTGTGGTGTAGTGGTTAGCGTGATTAGCTGCCACCCCCGGAGGCCCGGGTTCGATTCCCGGCTCTGCCACGAAATTTGAAAAGTGGTACGGAGGGCTGGAACGGGGTCCACTCAGCCTCGGGAGGTCAACTGAGTAGAGGTGGGTTCGATTCCCATCTCAGCCATCCTGGAAGTGGTTTCCCACTTCTCCTCCAGGCGAATGCCGGGATGGTACCTTCCCATCCCTCCACAAGGCCCCTGTTCAGCATAGCAGGTGAGGCCGCCTGGGCGAGGTATTGGTCATACTCCCCAGTTGTATCCCCCGAAGAGTCTGAAGCTCCAGGACACTGCCCTTGAGTGATGATGATGATGATTGCAATTTGTGCCGGTGTAATTTGCATTCCCTCGCCCCCCATTCCCTCCGTTAAGCTTGATATACTCATCGGAGGAAAGTGGCTGGATTCAAGACTGCTGTCAAGTACTGTACCCTCAAACAGCCGTGTCTTTAGTTCGGATGACAGCGATAATAACGAAGTCTCCTCGGACTGTGCAAGATTTTAAGGCCTTCCGTACGGTACTTCTCTCTACTCGTCGGCTCTTTTCGTGGCTATTAGAGCATTTCCTTATAGTAGAAACACTGAATTTAAAGTTACATTTGAGAAGTGATGCAGAGTGTTTACTTGAAATATAGATATGCCTTTGGAAAGAACTTGTGTTTAGAGTCATTATGTTGAAGATGACTATGGTACGCACTCTAGTTCTTCGCAGCCTATTTAATAAATTGCTTGGAATTATCCATACAATGGACTTCAACGTTCAATTCATTACGAAACGATGTTATCCTTATCGGTACGGTAACCTTGCTGCATCTATAATCCAGCTGATCAATTAAAAAAGTACGTACGTATGCTTTTAATATAAGATACAGGTTTCTTTTTGACTTGGCCTACTATAATTCGTGGAATTGTACATTAAGTAGCCGATATGGATAATTAAAGTACCGGTACGTGCGAGACGTATTCAAACTTCGTCCTGCAAGCAAATCGTAAACTTGTATCCTAGGGGTTGTCAGACAGGGTCAGGAGTCTTGTTGTGCACTAGGGACGATACGGTACTGATACCGATACTACCGGTACTTACCACCTTACCAGTCAGGCTCACTTGATTCGATGGAACCTACACATTCTCTTTGGATGGAACTGAAACTACACTCATATGCTATTGAAGTTGGTTGGCGCAATTCGACACTGCAGAAGATGCTTTCCTTACAAATAGCAATTAAGATTTTGTTTACCTCAAATATGGAAGTTTTCTTAGGTGCCGTAGCTATTTCACTATTAAGATGCACAAGCTACAGTTGTATGACTCAGCACTAAAGGGTAGTTACCTACTTCAGCGTGAGTAATCGCTTATGAAGCCATGAACCCGAGCTTGCCCACTATAAAGGCCTTATAAAGAAAAGTGAATTCACGGCTTGTATTTTCGACTACAATCACACCGTACGTCCAACCCTTATCCCGTTTCTCTACAATCACATTAACATTATCAAAATATGTCTAAAGCATTCACTGAATGCTACATCAATGTCGCTGACCCCAAAGTTGAATTGAAACAAAAATAATTGATTCAACAACATCCTGTAAAAGAAGCTTCATTCGACTTATTTTCAACGCCAGAGAATCACTCTAAATGGTTAAAGGACAATAAAAATTACGGGCCTGTCCGGGATTTGAACCCGGGACCTCTCGCACCCGAAGCGAGAATCATACCCCTAGACCAACAGGCCGACGACGTAAATAGTGAAATTAAAAGCATTTCAAATAGTTTCATTGTTTACTTACCAGGTGAAGTAATCAAAGTTATTATCAGGAAAGTTGAATGCTATGTTGAATTACGTTAATTATGGTGTCATAAATATTCATAAGCTCTTCAGTGACTTATCACATGAGACGATGAGAGTATTATCGCCCTGAATGACATAACTTATCGCGGTGCTTTTATCAGCGTGTATCCGATCACAGATTTTTCACTATTATGGCTTCTAAAACCTTACAATTGGAGAGTATCGAAAAGTGTTTGGAAACATATATTCCTCCTGATCAGTTAACAGAAGTGAAACGAATACTTTACGGAAAAATCCTCTCGTACGTAAATTTAGAAAACTGCTACAATTCCTCACAGGTTAACATGTCAAACCGACTTCTCACTTAGAACTTGCAACATTATTTCACTATAAATAATTATTTCGTAGATGGGTACTTAAAGTACAATGTACATAAATAATTTCGAATCAAAGAATTAAGAGAAGATTTAAATAGCTCCTTATAGCGTCAAGTGAAAAAACATGACCTGTTCAACAGTTCTGCCGTCGGTTTATTGAAACAGAGTACGAATATTTTATTCATAACTTCAGTTTGACCTTCATTTCCGATTTAACAACTTTTAAAGTAGGCCTAATATAATTACGAGGTAATGGATATATCATGGTACTAGCCTATAGTGTTTCTTGGTGGTTTGGTTGTAGGCCTATATGTTTAGGAATATTCAAACATACCGAAATGTAATGTACCAGTATTTTATTCCTTATTTTTAATTGAAACGTGACATTGTTATGAAATTGGGACATCGGCCTATGTAAACATTATTGTTTGCTATTTAAATGCAATTGACTTGCTACACAGGTGCATTGTCAGTGTTGGGGGCGTGGTAGTTTTGTCCATATCACTATTCATGTGCCAGACTCGTATGTGGACTTTAGTGGTTAATTTCGATCGCAGCTGTAATGTATAAGGTACGGATTGGAGCTAAATAATAATAATAATTCATATTTTGTGATTACAGGTCATTGGAAATTCCTGAAGAAGCCCTATTACTGGCAAAGAAAAATGATTTTGACTTGCAAGGGTACAAATTTGAAGCTAACCTGGAGCATCTTCGAGCACCAAGGTAAAATATTCAGTTTATCTAATCATGTATGATTTCACATGAACTCAGCAGAGTTCGACCTCTGTCTATTGTGGGAAGCTTCTTAAAAAAATATGAGTAATAGTTGCTGTTACGAACATTTGATGGTGAATGGTTGCCTTCTCTTCATATCTCTTTACATTTCACAGCTGCAGTCAGAGTAAAAGTCTAGGTGCATTATAAAACAGGTATTCTCCAGGTTTCATTCCAGTTAGGCTCAATGATCATTGGCCATTAACCTGGAACAGTACTGTAGATCACAGTGAAAGGCTTGTTTAACCCGAGAACAGTTGGGTAGGAAAATATAACTTGAAATGTCAGGCTGATTCTGGCTGGCCCAAAATAAAAAGAAGTGTATAAGTCTGCTTTTAGCAATTCATTTACACTAAACAACATGTTATACAACAGAATGTAATCGTATCAGTACACTGAAGATGTCTTTAGAATCCTACATCTAATAGCAAATGCAAGAAATCAGTTTGAGAACAATCTTAACATTTAGGTTTGCATCCAGGAGATAGTAGGTTTAAACCCCACTGTCTGCAGCCCTGAAGATGGTTTTTCGTGGTATCCCATTTTCACACCAGGCAAATGATGGGACTGTACCTTAATTAAGGCCACGGCCGCTTCCTTCCCACTCCCAGCCCTTTCCTATCCCATCGTCGCCATAAGACCTATCTGTGTCAGTGAGATGTAAAAAAAAAAAGATAATATTTGTTGTGGATATCCACAGAGTTTGTATCAACAGGTTCTCCTGTGAGTGGGGGAAGTAGAATAACACCCCTGCCTGTTGTAAAAGTTTATAACTTGTAAAGGCAATTAAAAGAGGCCCCAGGGTCTCTTAACTTTGGAGCGTGGGTTGACGACCATGGGGCCCTTAGCTAAGTCCTGGCATTGCTTCCACTGACTTGTGTCAGGTTCCACATTTTCATCTATACTGTCTGACCTCCCTTGGTTGATGCTTGTTCTCTTCTAACCCCAACAGTTTTAGATGTTAAGGCCTAGGGAGTGTTTCATTTTCATGTGCCAGGCTGAGTGGTTCAGACAGTTAAGGCGCTGGCCTTCTGACCCCAACTTGGCAGGTTCGATCGTGGCTCAGTCCGGTAGTATTAGAAGGTCCTCAAATACATCAGTCTCATGTTGGTAGATTTACTGGCACGTAAAAGAACTCCTCTGGGACTAAATTCCGGCACTTTGGTAGCTCCAAAAATCGTAAAAGTAGTTAAAAAAAAACACTATTTGCTTTATGTTGCACCGACACAGATAGGTCTTATGGTGACGATGGGATAGGAAAGGCCTAGGAATGGAAAGGAAGCGGCCGTGGCCTTAACTAGGGTACAGCCCCAGAATTTGCTTTGTGTGAAAATGGGAAACCACGAAAAACCATCTTTAGGGCTGTTGACGTGTGGGGCTCGAACGCACTATCTCCCAGTTGCAAGCTCACACAGCTGCACGCCCCTAAATGCGCGGCCAACTCACCCGGTAAAAGGTAGTTTCATGCCCTTCATGAAAGTGTGAATAAATATTAAATGCTAGGAGCATACAGTACCACGTGATCATTCCTTTATTTTTTTTTCTGAGCAACTATGCATGTTAACATTTGTTCACCTGATGCTCCCATGTTCAAACCTTTGTCAGTCAGTCAATCAACCATCAACGATCTGCATTTAAGGCTGTCACCCAGGAAGCAGATTCTCTATCTTACACGTTGTCAAAGAGCTTGATAATTTATTGATCATCATCGCCATCATCATCAATAATTACTTATTTCAAGCTGACTGCTTGACATGTCCAACCACCTCAATCTGTTCTGTTCCAGTTTGTCATTTAGTTTTTAAACATTTAGCTCTTTTCATATGTCTTCATATCTCACTCTATCCTTCCTTGTCTTCTGCACCATACTCCTCAGGAATTTCATTTCAGCTGCCTGTACGCTACACTCATCTTTCTGAGTCATTGTCAAGGTAGGTAAGTAATATCCCTTGTACATTACTTCTTTAGCCTTCATTGGTAAATCTTTACTCCATATTAATATCCGTGCTTGGTGGTAAAAGTCGCTCCTCAGTTCTATCTTACTACAAACATCATTACATTCATTACTTCCCCTCTATAATCTTTCCTTGCTGCCTTCCTAATGTCATCCATCACCATTTTGAACAGCAAAGTTAACACACTTCCTTGTTTTAGGCCATTGAATTACTGAACACGTCCCTCGATAAATTATTCCAATTCCTTACTCTTCGTCCAGTGAATTAATATTTGCCCCAGTTTGTCCTCTTGAATTCCAACTTTATCTTCATATTATTGAATTATCTATTTTTTTTAAAAAGCTCCACTCAAGCTTTTTTTACTACTTTTGTCATTCCATACCATCTCAACCTTGGAACATACCACTTATTACAAGTAATAAATTTCATGTTGATTAGGTTGTGCATTGAACAGGTGGACCCTTAAATTGTACTTGCTCATACATACCACTTAGTCGAGCAGCTCACCTCCTTACTCCCAAATCTTCCCAGCCCAAAGTTTGCAACATTTTCATAACAGTACACTTTTTAGTACAATTTACGAACTTCATCGTATAGATCCGTATTGATACAGTTAAAACTAAGAAACAATGTTAAGTTTTGGGACACCCAATCAATACACATCACTTCACAAGTGAACTATTCAATTAAAAAACATATTAAATATGTTTAGGGACATGTTTCATCTCTATTTGAGACTTCATCAGCCATAAAATCACGCGGTAGATTACAATATTCAGAAATTTTAAAAAAGTGAAAAAATGGAAGAACCCAATGCCTTTTTAAGGACATTTTTGAGATAAGCAAAAGATATAAATATACATTATTAACACAAATTGACCTCACTTCTTGGTAAAACTTTTGTTGTCATCAATGTTAAAAAATGAAATATAACTTGAAATATGATAAGCCTGCCATAACGTCTCGTACGTAATCAATGTCCATTGTTGCTGTCCGTATTTATAACGGAAGTTCCTTTTGAACTGTTGAGAAAACATTGGAGAACAAATGTACACAAGTTTAATGAGGTAGTTTAACACTTCTTGCAAACAATTTTTCTGCAAAGTTAAATATAAACGACCTTACTTGAAAAACATTGCAAGCATTGTTACCAATTATGGTTCCTTTTTTTTCAATTTCTGAATTTTGAGTTTTGTAATCTACCACGTGATTTTATGGCTGATGAACTCTCAAATAGAGATGAAACATGTCCCTAAATATATTAAATATGTTTTTTAATTAAATAGTTCACTTGTAAAATGATGTGTATTGATTGGGTGGACCAAAACCTAACATTGTTTCTTAGTACGCTTTTTGTCGGAAATAGCCAAGAATACATCTGATGCTTTCCTTTGATTCTCTTCCAGTTCTCATATCAAGTAGTCTTAATATGTGGGTCCCATGCATTGGAACCATACTCTGATTGGGGTCTTACCAGATACTCTCCATTATATCCTTACTACAACCCCTAAGTATCCTCATAACCATACTGTATCCTTTCTTTACAACCTCGATAATTTTTTTTACCCAATGATGATCATTGCGTATGTGAACACCTAGGTACTTACAATGATCCCCATGAGGTACTGTCACCTCATTCTTCTTCGAGTGTCATATCCGCTCCCCCAGACATTGGCGATCACCCTGGAGAAAGCATTCCTTTCTTTAGCCAACTTGAAGAGTTGTTTATTGTTGTCAGAGTATATATACGTACAGAAAATAGACATACAACTAAATTAAATTAAATGGTTGATTTGACGCCCTTAGGCAACCTGCGCGTCATGATGAGGACGAAATGATGCTGGAGACATACACCCAGTCCCCGTGCCAGGGGAATTAACCATTTATGGTTAAAATTCCCGACCCTGCCAGGAATTGAACCCAAGACCCCTGTGACCAAACGCCAGCACGCTAACCATCTAGCAATAGAGCCAGACACAAAACTAAATGACACAATGCGTTGCATCACTGGGACTGTGAAATCAACTCCATGTCACTGATTACCTGTGTTAAGTCACATCCCTCCACCACACCTAAGGCGGAAACAAACTCGTCTGAGGAAAGCTAAGAAAATCTTTGTACCGCCTTCTTTATCACTGCATTAGGAATTCTGCCAACCGCCTCAGCGACGATTAGGATCAAGAAGACCAGCCAGTGTCATTGCAGGGAAACTTATTGTGGGTAGATTTAAGTGATAGTTGGAAGAAGGAGTGGTCATTAAAAACATTGGGAACAAATGCCCACCGTCTTGATCCCACTAAGAAACCAAAAGGTTTTGACCTACCAAGGTACCTTTGGTTTCGTCGCAACAGATTAAGGACTGAACATGGCTGCTGTAACTACTTTCTGTATAAATGGGGTTGGATCAGCTCACCAATGTGCAAATGCAGTTTAGAAGAACAGACAATTGAACATCTCGTTCAATGCTGCCCTCTTCATTCCTACCCTGGATTTCCTGATGACTTGTTCAGTCTCTCCCGAAATTTAATTAAGTGGCTGGAAAGCTCGGACTTTAAAGTGTAATTTTGTCTTGTGTCTATTGTATATAGTTTGTAATTACTGAATGACTAAATAAATAGCTGTTGTTGATGCAGGTTCATTCTTTGATGTTTTAGAGCCTTTACATCAGCGGTCTATCCGCTCCTCACTTGCCTTGTATCTTTCTTTTTAATATGAGTTGTATAAGCCTGTACTTCCTGCCTCGTAGAACATGCCTTAAATAAGCTGTTTTCCTGTCTTTGATTGTGTTTGCCAGCTCACAGTGGATATAATTATTTTCAAGAAATGGTCCCAAGCGCGCATGCTTCGTTACTGAAATTAATTCCAGTTAGGAAAAAATGCTAACATATCACTTTTATTATTCCTTTTGAGTAGAGACGAATTACCAAAAAAATTTGCCTCAGTGCTGTGGAAGTGACATTTAACGCGTATTTATGTCGGTAAAAGTCAAACTGAATGCTGGCGTCAAAAACAACCCATGTTGTAAATACTACACACTCTCAATTATTTTTGAAATTCCTTTGCATTTGGAATATATTACCCTTAAATGAATGGATAGTAACAAAAAGAAACACATATTTTGTAATTATTTTTAACCTTGGCCTAAAATGGGTTAATCTAACTGTAAATAATTTGACCAAAGTTGAATTAAAAGTAAATTTATTTAAATGTAAAATTATAAATTTTTAATAAGGTATTTTGACTGAAAAAAAAGACAGCATTGCTAGACTGCAGTGAATTGGAATGCATTCAAAGAGTGTAAGCTATAAAATATTTAGGGTAACTTTCAGTGAAGAAATTATTTTGGAGTTATGGGATTGTAAGTGACTACAAAAGACTGGTATGATGGTAAATGGGATGAGAAGTCAGGTTGTAAATTTCACCAAGAAGAAAAGTCCTCTCAGTTTTAATTACTGTAATTAATTATATCCATTGTGGAATGTCCGTTTTGTATTACTGAGTGACCATTAAAGTGGGAAATAAAATCCAAGCACTATGGGATGTGGATATACGCAGAGTTAGTGACTTGGCGGTTGCAAACTGGATGGCAGTGTGGAAAATTTTACTGATAATTTCTAAATAATGAAGTTTTTTGATTTTCATCCTAAATAATGAAGTTGATTGATTTTCACTCAGGTATAATCTTATTTTTGCTTGTGGTTAGGCAATCCTTGACATTGGTATGGGAGAATGGTGATATATAGAAAGCGTTGAGAACATAAAGTCGTAAATCTGACCGAGGCCTAATTGGCTCCTGCGCGCAATAAGCGGAAAGAAGGAACAAAGGGTGCGAAAGAGAACCGCTCAACCGTCGGTAGTTGTCGCAAGAGGAAAGCCCTTATAAACCTGAGACTGTAGAGTGTCTGGTGCGAGGTATCAGGCCTGTTATATTATGTTGTATTATTTATCTGTTTCAATACCTTACGTGTAACATAGTTAAATATTTACAATATTCACGGCTAACCATTTGCGGATGCGGATGATGGAAGTGCGGATGTGGATAATATTTTGTATACCTGCGCAGAGCGCTAACTATAGGTCGTATATGACCCAATAGTCTAAAATGGGTTAAACAGAGTCTGCACTGATTCTATATCCTTTCCAATGGAAGCTGTGTCATCAGCAATAGCCTATGTTGACACAATTGGAATCCATGAGTATTAGATATCTCAGGTTGATTAATATACTGATAGTATCATCAGTTGCTAGATTAAATTAAACAGATGACAAACAAGATCCTTGAGCTATTCTACTGAGAAAGGACGTTCTCTCAGATTCTACAATGATATTATACTCCTGAAGAAGATCAGTAATAACATTTTGCAGACCGAGCTCGATAACTGTAGTTGCTTATGTATTCTGGAGATATTGGGTTCGAACCCCACTGTTGGCAACCCTGAAGATGGCTTTCTGTGGTTTCCCATTTTCACACCAGGCAAATGCTGTACCTTAATTAAGGCTACAGCCACTTCATTCCCACTCCTAGCCCTTTCCTGTCCCTTCTGTGTCGGTGCGACGTAAAGCAACTTGTAAAAAAAAAAAAATGCAGATTATTAGGCCTGCTTTAAGATATTCATGGCCAACATTGTGATATGTTTTGAAAACAGATCTTTAAAATTCAGAAAAGTAATGTGATTTCATGGTCATGGATTATATAGGGTGGCTGTGAAGTTAGGGGTAAAGGTTTGATAAGGAATAAAAATCCTCATCAAAATGTTATTACAACTAATAATTACACAGGGTGATCAGAAACAACGTGAACCAGGCATATATGTGTTAGAGGGTTGGTCATGCTGGTAAATAATTTGAAATAAACAGTCTGATATCTCACACTGTTGTCAGATACGGAAGTTAGCCTATGAGATTATTCCAAGGGTAAATTTAAATGGGCTTTGTGAGGCAGTATAGCTAAATCTGTACGTGGCTTAAGACCGGCATGAAATCACCTGTCAAAGAATAAAACTTCTCCAGGGGAGGGGCTTGAATACACGCCTTTGAGCTGACAGTATTGCACCATAGCTACGGTGATATTAGCTCAAACCACCAGTGGTGTTTGATGTTGATTTCTCAGCATGGCTCTCAAGCCATTCTTAAGCCATGTGCGCAGATTTAACAACACTGCCATTCAAAGCCCATTTGAATTCAGCAGTGAAGCGATCTGATTGGCTAACTTCAGCAGCTGATAAAATGACAACGGTGCGAGATATCAAATTATTTCTTTCAAATTATTTATCAATATAAACCAACCTTCTAATGTTCATATACCCAGTTCACATTTATGACCATCCTTTATTTATATTATATGATGTAATTTGAAAAAAAAAAGCATTTTGTTTGTTGATATTCTACGTGATCATTAACTTGGGTTCCATTCAAGTCAATACATGCTTGAAGTCTTTATTTGATGTTTTCGTATGCCTTTCTGCAGAACTCAGTGGAAATTGAACTTAACTCTTCAGTTAATAACCTGGCACTGATGAGCTTCGTTTTGGATACTGTGTATGTACACTTTATCCTTTAAATATCCCCAAAGAAAAAATCTGAAGGACCGAGCTCGATAGCTGCAGTCGCTTAAGTGCGGCCAGTATCCAGTATTCGGGAGATAGTGGGTTCGAACCCCACTGTTGGCAGCCCTGAAGATGGTTTTCCGTGGTTTCCCATTTTCACACCAGACAAATGCTGGGGCTGTACCTTATTAAGGCCACGGCCACTTCCTTCCCACTCCTAGCCCTTCCCCGTCCCATCGTCGCTGGTAAATAATTTGAAATAAACAGTCTGATATCTCACACTGTTGTCAGATACGGAAGTTAGCCAATGAGATTATTCCAAGGGTAAATTTAAATGGGCTTTGTGAGGCAGTATAGCTAAATCTGTACGTGGCTTAAGACCGGCATGAAATCACCTGTCAAAGAATAAAACTTCTCCAGGGGAGGGGCTTGAATACACGCCTTTGAGCTGACAGTATTGCACCATAGCTACGGTGATATTAGCTCAAACCACCAGTGGTGTTTGATGTTGATTTCTCAGCATGGCTCTCAAGCCATTCTTAAGCCATGTGCGCAGATTTAACAACACTGCCATTCAAAGCAGTAAAGCAACTAGCAAAAAAAAAAAAAATCTGATGGTGTTTGGCCAGGGGATATTGCAGGCCATTCAATAGGACCCCAATGCCCAGTTCACGTATTTGCAAACCCCCTCATGAAACTGTCATACCATAATGCAGCAGAGCTCCATCTTACTGCCACCACAAGTGTTCAAAATCATCCTGTACCAATTAAGTCCTATGTCACTCCTGCCCACACCATTACTCCTGGATAGATAATGTGCTGAACAGAAACATTTGGGTTCACTTCACCATTAAATCCAGTTATGTCCATTGACCAAACAACATGGTGTTCCTAGTCAGGAATCATCTTCAAGCATATGCAGCTAGGTGTTAGCAAATTAAGGCACTGATCAAAATCATCTTTGTTTAGTACACGTAATAGCCTTGGTCAGTAAGAGTATAGTTTCAAGTCTCAAGACTGGTTCATTTTTTTAATAAGTTGCTTTACGTCGCACCGACACAGATATGTCTTAGGGTGATAATGGGACAGGGAAGGGCTCGGAGTGGGAAGGAAGCAGCTGTGGCCTTAATTAAGGTACAGCCCCAGCATTTGCCTGGTGTGAAAATGGGAAACCACAGAAAACCATCTTCAGGGCTACCAACAGTGGGGTTTGAACCTACTATCTCCCGAACACTGGATAGTGGCCGCACTGAAGCGACTGCACCTATCGAGCTCGGTATACTGGTTTACTTGATACTTAGCATGATAAATAGCCAACATTGCAACATTGCAACTTTAATTTATGAGGAGAACATGCTAATTCCTCAGCCACACATTCTTGATTCTGTTGTGTATGAACTGGCCTTGGACCGTGAGATAGCTAACAATTCCTGTTTTAGTGAACAGTTTGTTTATCCGAAGGGTTGTTTGCATTTTCGATCCTGAAGGTCCATACAATTCCGTCATTTGGTGTCTAACCTCAAAAGCATTTTTTGACACAGAATATAATTTAGTACATAGTAGATAGTAGATAGTCTCGCTTCTGCAATTTTCTCTAACAATGTACAGCGACAAAAGATGGATGCAGAAACAAAACAAAAGATTCGCAAAATATAAACTAGTGTAATTCACGTACACAATTAAACAAATTGAAATGTTTGTTCCTTACTTCGTGGCCACCATGTATGTATGTTGAGTGCTCAGCCTGGAGACTAGTTTGGACCTCAACAGCTCCACCATCAGCCGTCATAGGTGGCCCAGGCATCTTGGAAGAGGCAAAGGAGGAGTGAGGTAGTTTCCCATTGCTTTCCTCACTGAGTCAGAAGTTGTTACTACATATCGGTTGGCTAAATCCACTGAAATGCCTGCACCAGCTGACCCAATGAGCAACATTTTCACACCATTCATAACAAGGACTGGCTGCATAAGGAATGGTATTACTAGCATTGCTCATACCTCGGTCATTTTCGTGTTGCCAAAGCTAAGGATGAGACTGAGAGAGGTCAGTGAAAGTAACAAATTGATATAGTGCAGTGTAAACACCTGGGTCTTGGCAGCGAATGTTGGAAAATTGTATTTTTCTCTGTCAGCAGTACAATGGGATTTGTAACTGAGCTCAATTTTGCAAGCATGTATTTCTTGTCAGTTAAATTAATCATAACTATTGAAGTCTCGAGGAAGCTGGAAAGCATTACTCATTCTCTTGTGTATAAGCATTGTTATTTATACACTTACTTGTTCTCTTCATTGTTTATTTATTCTTATGTTCATGGCTTACATTACTTGCTGAAGTAGGGAATTTTGAAGGTAATTTTTGTGTCTACATTTTTTTACAGGTTGGTGCGAGTGGGTGCGGTGCAGAACAAGATCGTCCTGCCGACCACTCTCCCCATTGCTGAACAGCGAGATGCTCTCTATAACAAGATAGAATTGTTGGTGAAAACAGCTGCTCTCTGTGGTGTAAATATCCTGTGTTTGCAGGAAGCATGGCGTAAGTACATAACAATAATATTTTTTTTGCGAGGGATTGTGGAAAATCTTACATGAGACACTCGTGAAGGGTCTGCACTCCACGAGTGTGTGGGATTCTTACCCACTAAAACCACACACCCATTTTCCCACGATATTTGTATTCAGACTACTTCTTTCTTCATTCATCTTTCACTGATGCTCAAAAGCATCCAGATCCCTCTTCTTCTGGTGCAGGATACTTTGCACATATTCTGTCAGCCTATCCCAAGATTCCTGATTTCTCAGCATCTCAAGCACAATATTATCTGGTGTCAATACTTCGAGTTCAGCTTCCACAATACTTCTTTCTGTCAACCAATGATCACACATGAAGAAAGTATGTAGGATGTCATCTATATCACGACAGTAAATGCATTTTGGACTGCTGGCTATGTTCAGTTTGTGCAAAAATTTGAGGAAGTATCTGTGCCCTGTTAGAAGCTGAGGTAATATAGTAATTTACATCACCATGAGTCCATTCAATCCAATCATTTAGACATGGTATTATTCACTTTGTCCATTTCCCTCGAGGATAACTTTCTCGTCTCTGTTTCCAGCGCTCCATTCGACGGTTACGGGCTAACTTCTTTGCATGTTTCTGTCCGTGTTCTCCTTGAGTATGCCAGTTTTCCTGTCGTTCAAAAGCAAGTAAATCAATAGGCGCTACTCCAGCTATGGTGAGCATTGCAGGTTCGGATACCGTACGATATGCACATGCTATTCGCAAAGCTGCTCTTTATAGTACCGCAGCCATCATTCTCCTATACTTTCCTGTCTTCATTGATTCAGCCCATACCTCGGAGCCATACAGAAGTACTGATTGGACTGTTGACATCATAAGTCATCGTTTGCTAGATCTCGGGCCTTTGATATTGCCCATCAGTCGACTAAGTTCGGTCATATATTTTGCTGCCCTTTCTGTCACCCTCCAGTTATGATGCCAGAATGTGAGTTTGGTATCAAGCGTAATGCCTAAATATTTCACACTCTTAGTTGTTTCAATGGCCATCTCTCCAACTTGAAACGATACAATGGTCTCAATTTTTTTCTTGTCAAAAGAACAATTTCTGTTTTATTATCAGCAAGTGTTAGTCTGTGATTATTCATCCATCCCTTTACCTGTCGCATCACTTGATTCAGTTTAAGTTGCGCCAGTTCCAGATCACGGGTCACTATCAAGACAGCCACATCGTCAGCATAACCTATAAGTGTTGTATCTTCAGGCATCTCTAGTCGCAGTAAGCCATCATAAGTAATATTCCAAAGGTCTGGGTCAAGACTGGATCCTTGTGCTGCACCATCTGTAATCTGTTTAGTCTTTTGTCCACACTCTGTATTATACAGCAGTAAGCGATCCTTCAAATAGTCTTTCAATATTCTCATGAGATACTCTGGAAGCTTGAATGTTTCTTGAAGTGGTTCCAACATGTCCGTCCATCTTGCTGAGTTAAAAGTATTCTTCACATCCAGGGTCACAAGAAGCGCCACTTTACGAGAATAATGATTGCCCATTTGTGCTCTTTTGGCAGTGTTCACTACTTCTAGTACTGCATCAACTGTCGAATGTCCTCTCCGAAAGCCATGCTGACGAGGTGACAAGTCCCCAGCTTGCTGAACTGCTGAGAGTATTCTGGGCTGTAGGAGCTTCTCTAAACCTTTTCCTGCAGTATCAAGCATACAAAGAGGTCTATATCCCCCAGACTTCCCTTTGCTGATCAAAACTAATCGTGCCTCTTTCCATCGATTGCTAAAAATACCTGCCATGAGGCAATTGTTGTACATTTCTAGCAGCAACTGCGGACAGAATTCTGCCGTTATCTTCAGTACTTCGGCTGGTATACCGTCTGGCCCTGGGGCTTTCTTATTTCTGAGAGAACTAATGGCTCTTTGTAGTTCATCTGTGGTGAAAAGCAGTATGTCGATTGGTTGCCTTACATCTTCATCAGCAATCCTCTCTGGATGATCAGGAAACAAATTATCCACTTTTTCTTTCATGGTTTGCAGATCCATGGTTGGATTTGATAGCACCCCAAGTTTCTTCAAGACGACCTTATGGCCCAGTCCCCATGGGTCGTCATCTACTTCCTTAGCCATTGCCCACCATCTGTCAGTTTTACTTCTCTTGATAGTATTTCCTGGCTACCTCTAGCTCTCTGTGCTCTGTGCCTCTGTCGTAGACAACGTTTCCTCAACTCCGCAATTTCTTCAGTCCACCAGTACGCTGGACGTTTACAGTTTCACAGTTTCCTTCTAGTCATAGATGCATCACAAGCTTGTTGAAGGAGCCGCATGGTGAGTTCGACACATATGTTAGCCATGTCATTTCCTGTATAACCAGAGAATTTTCTTGATATGTCCTCCATTTCAATATGTAGTGAATCAAGAAATTTCTCTTTATCTATACTGGCTGTATCCCATTGTTGGTTCGGTAAATTGCGTGGCATAGTCCTTAGCTGCGGTTCTTCTTGGAACACATCAAAAATCATGTATTGGTGATCACTTCCTATATAGTCCTCTGTCACTCGCCATTCAGTGATCTTTGATGAAATGTCTTGTGATGCAAATATAACGTCAGGTATTGTTCCCCTACAGCCTGGTAGTCGGAAGGTTGGCACGTTACCGACGTTGATGACTATCAAACCTGTCCTAGCAGCCATCTCCATTATACGTCGTCCTCTAGAGTCTGTATGTGGCATGCCCCATTCTAACGCTTGGGCGTTGAGATTTCCAGCAACCACTAATCTGTTGTCCATTCCCTGTAGTGTATCTTCAAGGCCATCCAGTTTTGTCTGAAAGTCACTCACAGACTCATTCGGGGTAAAGTAACAGCTCACAAATGTTATTCTGTCAATCGGGACCCAAACAAATCCGTCTCAACACCCATAATCTCTAACCGTAAATTTTCTCAGATCTGGTATCCAAATTGCAGCTGTCCCAAGGTTGTCTGCGAACCATCCTGGGTGATCCCTGTTATGATAATAAAAATAATAATAATAATAATAATAATAATAATAATAATAATAATAATAATAATAATGAAGGTGGCAGCACAAATGCAATAAATGAAGCAGTTTCTGGAATTAGTTCCAACTGAATTTGTGCCAGAATGGAAGCTATCTGCGTGTAAATTAAATACCTGTAAATAAAGAGAGAGAGTTCCTCTGCATTGAAGTTTGGCAAAGAACAGCAGGCATCTGGTGTTCATTTGGTACAAAAACTTTGTTTGTCACTTTGAGGACTCATACAGTAAGTGAATATGTAATATAACTGATCCCTTATTACTTAAGTGTTCCACTTATGTATAAGTGCTGTCTATGAATTTGGCCCTTGATGGCTGCTAGTTATATTACACATTGCCTTACCAAGCTTGACCCACTCAGATGCTCTTTTCTGAGAGTTTGGTAAAAGTAGGTCAAACTCAGCACTTCCCATCCAGGGAGATGCCATGGATCCAAGGGAGAAAAGGTTGAAATCCTTTTGTCTGCCAACGAAAACAGCCAAGCTGCTGATAGATGCTAGCTTCAGTCTGACAGCAATGGAGATATCAGTTAATGTATGGAGTTCCAGAGTGGCCCAGCCTGTTTGATCCAAACCATATTCCACTAGTTTTGAGCTTCCAGGAATAATGTAGATATCTCTAAACAGGTACCGGACTAATTGCAGACGGACTTCACATTACATTAGTGGGATTTAAAAAACTTTGTTGGATGTGATTGTGGAGCAAAGTTCCAGAACATTTGGCATATTGCAAATTAATGAATTTGCTCTTTGCACTTATTATCATAGTCTCAAGGATCTTGGACATTATAAATTTTCCAGCTAACTCATTCCTGGTTGCCAGCGTTTCGCCCTCGTGTGCTAGGTTGGGCTCATCAGTTGGTACCTAGCACACCTACCAAGACGCTGGCTAGTGCATATCGTGGAGGCCACTGCGTAGGCTACTTGGAGCCACCGGCAATGCCAATGCACTATGAGAGACTTTGTCTCTCTACCAAAAATTGATGCCTGATGGCCAAGCAAAGTCTCTCATAGTGCATTGGCACTGCCGGTGGCTCCAAGAAGCCTACGCTGTGGCCTCCACGATATGCACTAGCTAGCGTATTGGTAGGTGTGCTAGGTACCAACTGATGAGCCCAACCTAGCACACGAGGGTGAAACGCTGGCAAACAGGAATGAGTTAGCTGGAAAATTTATAATGTCCAATAACGGACCATTTATATTGGTATTATAAATTTACTCATTCGGGACAAATATTTCAGATTCCTCATGGGAATCAACATCTATATCATCAAGGATCTTGCCAAAACCTCACTACTGCAATTACATTTTCTGGAAGACCTGGACATGTAAAATGCATAGGGTAGAAGTGCCAGTCTCAGACAGCTCCTATTTCTGTACACTCGTAACGTCTGTGTTGTTTACATTTGAAATAAGCGCTAGTTGTGTTTCCAAAACAGTTAACTAGATGGCAGCACCCTCTTGCAGTAGAGTGTAACAGTAGTGAATGGCAGGACTCACACGCTTCTTGCTGCAAACAATATCAAAAGAAACCCAGTAAGACGCATCTCTTATACTTATCCTTGACTGTATATTTATTCTGATCTTTCGTTTCACTTAAATTGAGAAAATGTACAAGCCGAGAATAAGAGAATTTGTAGTATTGAAGATGAAAGGTTTAACCAGGCAATGTGTGGGTGGTAATATGTAGGTCACGGCACGTGTGATCATAGCGCAAAATTTGAATGATGGGCAGACTTGTTCCTATTTCCGGATGCTCGATTCTTTTCCCAATTCCAGACACAAGTACATACCAATGATATATTCATAGCTGGTTAATTGTACAGGTTAAAGAGACCACCGACATATATAAAGACATAATTATTAAATATAATTGTCCTTTTACGTTTAGCATAAAACGTATAAAACAGAGTATCAGTAGTAATGAAGTGAATGCTTTGGTATTTGCAGATGATGTGGTGATTTGGGGAAAGGGAGAAAAGGAAGTACAAAGGAGACTGGACATTTGGAATGAAAATATGAAGGAGTTTTTTATTTTTTATTTTTTTATTTTTTTTTTGCTAGGGGCTTTACGTTGCACCGACACAGATAGGTCTTATGGCGACGATGGGATAGGAAAGGCCTAGGAGTTGGAAGGAAGCGGCCGTGGCCTTAATTAAGGTACAGCCCCAGCATTTGCCTGGTGTGAAAATGGGAAACCATGGAAAACCATTTTCAGGGCTGCCGATAGTGGGATTCGAACCTACTATCTCCCGGATGCAAGCTCACAGCCGCGCGCCTCTACGCGCACGGCCAACTCGCCCGGTGTGAAGGAGTTTGGAATGGTAATTAGTAAAAATAAAACTGTGGTCATGCACTGTGGAAAAGAGAAAAAAGAGAAGCCAAGTGAACATAGACGGAGAACAGTTAGAGAATGTAGAACAGTTTACATATCTGGGTAGCATTATTAATGGAAGTAATGAAATCAACCCTGAAATTAATAGCAGACTAATTGGGTACAGCATTTTATCATCAAGTCAGAAAGCTTTTATCGGATGACAAAGTACCCAAAAGAACAAAAATAATATTATATAAACATTATTTCATACCAATTGTAACATATGGATTAGAAATGCTGGTAACTAATAAGAGACAAGAAAGATCCAAGCAATAGAAATGAAATTTTTAAGAACATCAGTTAAAAAGACAAGAAGAGATAGAATTCAAAATATAAAAATCAGAGAAGAGCTAAATATAGAACTGTTAGTACAGAACATACAGAAAGCAAGACTGAGATGGTTCGGACCTGTAAAAAGAATGTGAAAGGAACTGGTAGCAGGAAGGGAATAGGAAAGAGAAGTTAAGGGAAAGAGACCAGATGGAAGACCGAGAAGAAGGTGGATGGATCATATTTGGAAGGACATTAGAGAAGCTGGATTGGATGTGGCGGAAGTGATGGAGCAGGTAAAGTGGAAGGAAAGAAGGGAGTGGAGGAGGCTTGTTAACCACACCCGGGTGACTGGAGAGGGACATTGATGATGGTGATGATGATGATGATGATGATGATGATGATGATGATGATGATTGGCAACTTTGGTTTTCAAACTATCAAGTCAACTTAGAGGACTGCCCAAGATAAAGTACATATCAGTACAGTAGTGCTGTAAGTACATTCTGGGATGATGAAATTACACAGTAAACACAAGATCCTATCTGCGTCTGACGAGAAGTCATGACAGCTTGTAGGTACGGTAGGAGTAACAGAGACTTTACTCATTACAAACGTTAGTCCTGACAGAAAAAGCAGATCCATGTTCATTATGCAGTACTTATAATTATAGTAAATATGCAACTAAGGCACAGTTATACTACCACTTTGAAACTTCACAACAAAACCTCAATTTACAAGTCACCACGGATGGAACATGTGTTTATTGTCATGCCTTGAGACTTGAGACAGACACCCATGCGTGGCAACAGTGCTTACCCGTTGCACCCAATGCTTATCCTTTGCACCAAGATAAAGTACATATCAGTATAGTAGCGCTGTAAGTACATTCTGAGATGATGAAATTACACATAGAGGGGTGACCAGGATAGAGGGGAAATGGGGCTCTACCCCAACCCCGTCCTGGAACCACACGACTTCTCTCACTTGTTTCTTATTTGAATGCCAGGTGGAATGAGGAAGATACAATTACAGGGAAAACCCTTAAGCTATTTCTCTAAACCCATTGTGTATTGTGTTCATGACGATTGAGCCCTTATCAAGTAAATCAGAACTTTTATCATGATAGACTTTATATGACCCTCAGGGCTGACTAGCTTCAGTTATAGAGGGGTGACCAAGAAAGAGGGGAAATAGAGCTCTACCTCAACCCCGTCCTGGAAAATTAAAACAGTGATAAGAACAATACATGTTTATGTGGCTTTTGTGGTATTGACTGTTTCAGTGATGTTCCTGGATGAATGGGATCATGGATTCAGTGCGGTCTGTGCCAAATAGGTTTTCGTGAAGTATGTGTGGGAACAGTACCAAAGCGTGATTTTGTGTATGGCAAATGTGTTGTAAAACAATATGAAATGTAAATAGTGATGTACCGTGCATGTGTTAAGTTGAATACAAAGGGCATTAGGAAAGTTTTGCAGTGTGAGTGTACGCTTTAGACTTTTTCAAAATAATTTCCACCACATTCAGTACACTTCTCCATACATCGAAACCAGTCACTGAACCGACTCTGCCACTTTTCTTCGGTTACATTTCCACACTCTTGATCCCATGCTGCCAGAAGCTCCTCGTCGGATGCAAAGCGCCGCCTTTTCAGCTTCATCTTCACTTCTGGGATGAGTGCGAAGTCACATGGGGCAAGATCAGGACTGTATGGAGAGTGATCAAGCACAGTCAACCCTGATCTGGCAAGAAAATCCCTTGTTACATTAGCATGATGTGCTGGAGCATTGTCGTGATGCAAGAGCCAAGTGTTGAGCCATGACCTTGGATGGAGCTGCTCATCTTCAAACAGCCACACCGTGTTCTGGGAATTTGTTGGGACATCATAATAATAAAGCCAAGTTTCGTCACCTGTAACGATGCTATTGGTGTTACGCTAAGTCCCATTTTCAAACCGTTTTAGTATTTTTCAACACCATTTCACTCGATGTGCTCTTTGTTCCTCTGAAAGTGAATGGGGCATCCAAAGGGAAAAAAAATCTTTCTAACATCGATATGGTCATGTAGAATTGAATGAATAGCTGGTGCAGGGATCTGGAGGGTCTCTTCTACCTGCCAATATGTCAACCGCCTCTCTTGCTGCAACATTTTCCTTACAGCTTCAATGTTTTCCACAGGCACTGATTCACATGGTCGCCCAGAACAAGGATCATCTTCAACCCCAAAACTTCCCCTCTGGAACTCTTTGTACCAGTGGAAAATTGTTGTCCGATATGGACAGTCTTTCCCCAGCACAGGAGTCATTTCCTCCAGCCACTGATCAACAGTTAATCCACGAGCAAATTGTAGTGGCTGATTGCGCGATATTCACCTGTAGACCACACTGACATCTTAACTTGCTTTCAGTCCCACTGCTTGGTAAAGACTGGTGTGAAAGTCGCATCTTGCTGTCTTCTAGGCTGGTTTTCACCCCACTTTTCATCCTTCACCATAACAGGGGTGTCCAGCCAACCGTTTTTGCATATTGCAAAACTTTCCTAGTGCCTTTTGTAGTGGGTAACAAAATATGCTGTCTGGGAAATGGCACACTGTTTTAGAGATGTCCGGATTTAAGAGCATCCGTTCAAATTATTGGACGTTCTCAATTAATTTTTAAAATATTGTTTTTATGTAGGTATGTAATATTATCTAAATGTTCTTAATTCCACGAGTATCATTACAGCATATAATATGAAAATTTATATATTTCAGTGGTAAAAATATTTACTGCTATGTTCTATATCCGAAAACATCTGAATCGTCTGGATATAGGGCCCCTACCCTATTACTGGATTATATATCTTCCAGAGTTATAAGGGGCAGCTGGTTCACCTTGGATATATATGTCAAACCTCACCTAGCAAGTTGGCCTTGCAGTTAGGGTCGCATAATTGTGAGCTTGCATTCGGGAGATAGTGTGTTTGAACTCCACTGTCAGCAGTCCTGAAGATGGTTTTCCGTAGTTTCCTATTTTCACACCAGGCACATGTTGGGGCTGTACCTTAATTAAGGACATGGTTACTTCCTTTCTACTCCTACCTCTTTCCTATCCCATTGTCGCCCTAAGACCTATCTGTGTCAGTGTGACGTAATGCAAAATTGTAGGGAAAAAAAAATGTCAAACCTGACCAGCCAAAAGAGTCTGTATGGACCAAGACCTGTGGGAAGATCGTACTTCGAAAACAGTTCATCGCTAAACAAACTTGGTCATGGAATGTACTGTATAAGTTCAGTTGGATGCCAAGACATAGAAGCAGGTTTATTCTTCTACAATTTGTATTACCATTGTTTTGCTTCTTAAATTAACAGTACTGAGCTCGATAGCTGTAGTCGCTTATGTGCGACCAGTATCCAGTAATCGGGAGATGGGGGGTTCAAGCCCCACTGTCGGCAGCCCTGAAGATGGTTTTCCGTGGTTTCCCATTTTCACACCAGGCAAATGCTGGGGGCTGTACCTTAATTAAGGCCATGGCCACTTCCTTCCAGAGCCTAGGCCTTTCCTATCCCATCATCGCCATAAGACCTATCTGTGTCGGTGCGACGTAAAGCAAATAGCAAAAATAAATTAACAGTCACCCCCTGTGGGTGGGGGACGATACACCCATGGTATTGCCTACCTGTCGTAAGAGGCAACTAAAAGGGGTGACCAAGGAATGATTGTATTAGAACCATGAAACTATTTGTGATTAGTACCATCATGTGGTGAACACCATGGGTCACCTTACCACTATGTTAGGTACACAATAGGATTGTGATTAGTAGCAACAGAGGGTGAATTAGTATGGGTTTTACAGTACCCGTGATTAGTACCATTGTGAGAAACACCATGGTTTTGGGCATTGACTGTGATTGGTACCACTGTATGAGTGACATTGTGGGTCTGCGTTGACTGTGATTAGTACCCACTGTGTGAGGAACACCACGGGAATACCACCACCAGTAATTAGTACACCTAGGTGAGGAACACCATGGGTTTGTGTCACCTATGAGTGGCACCATTATGTGATTAACACCATAGGTATGCGTTACCTGTGCGACGCACAATACTTGTGAGTAGTACCATAATGTGTGGAACACCGTGAGTCTACGCTACTTTTGATTAGTACCGCAATATGACGAATACCATGGTTTTACTATACTAGCAATAAGTACCATTATGAAGGGGTGTTGAACTGGATTTTGGACCCCTTTAGACAACAGGCATCATCGATTCAGGATTGTGCTTTAGAAGCAGTTCCTTGGTCAGTAATACTATTGTTTATGATAGTTTCTTGGAATTTAGGGCATTGCAGATCAGATCCACTGATTATTTTAAATTCATATCCATCCATTATTTCTTCATATTCACGTTTTTTATTCTGCTCAGTGGATGATTTTCAATTTTTAAATTGTCATTACATTTCGTCTCATTTCGTGCCATTAGGGGCCGATGACCCAGATGTTGGGCCCCTTTAAACAAGAAGCATCATCATCTCTAAATGAGCAGTCACCACCATGCAATACTTCGTGAACTAAATGAATTTCAGGTATAAATTAATAGAATTCGTGGGATGTTTCTATCATTGTAGCTATGCCGTTCGCTTTCTGCACACGAGAGAAGCAGCCTTGGTGCGAGTTTGCAGAATCAGCAGAGTCTGGACCAACAACGCAGTTTATTCAAAAGGTAGGCTAACCATCTTTCTTCTTTTTTGCCATGTGAAAGAGGCAAACTGTAGGGGATCTTTATGTTTTACAAACACTTTGCTTCTTGTCATCAGAAGAGAAACTCGACTGACTAAGACTGTTCTAACAATGCTAAAATCAATTGACATTGCTGTGTTAATGAAATTATGCTCTCATTTGTCACTAGATGGTTTACCGTGCAGTATTATGTTCCAAGAAGAAATTTAATTCAACACTAGCTGATATACCCGTGCTTCGCAACGGAATTCTAGATTGTATACACAATTGTAGGTTAGGTAGAGTACACATTGTGAGCAAGACTATTAAATTGCATAGATCTTTTTGTTCCCCTAGAAACGTGAGGGATAAATCACCAAACGCCTTTTCTCATATGAAGACTGCGTTAGGGAATTTTCATGGCAGACACTCTGTCTCCATGTGCCTTTTTACATCCTCAGAAAGACTGTCTTAGTGGTTTTCCCAAATGAAATGAACATAGGTCATTAGAATGACGTCAGTAGGAACGGCGCGAGTAAAAGCAATGATTTCACATGAAATACTTGTTCAAATGAAAAACCACACATTTTCTCACTTTTAACGAACAATACTACTCTGCCGATCTAACAGTCCAAAGTTCCAGAGCTGGAATGACCAGGCCGCAGACAGCCGTGATACGTTAACACTCTTAGTCTTTTTTCGAAGGGGGGGGGGTGTGTCAAATAGTGAAGATTCCCAGGGCAAAAACTATGCCCTTTTACTAATCTGTTTCCTAGGAGTACCCAATGTGTCAGAAAATCTCAATTCACTACACTGGCGGCACTATCTGACTTGGAGGCAAATTCTCTCTCCAAGCCAGAGGAGAAACCCCCTCTTCACAACTAATCTTGAATAAAATGAATGTAGAATTTAATATAAGTGAAGAGGAAGAAGCCCTTTTTAATAAACGGCTTATTCAGGGTTGAATTTTGAGTTACTTAGTGAATTGTGGTGCTATAATTTGGAATATGCCTAAATTGTAATTCTAGACCAGGTACTACTACTACTACTACTACTACTACTACTACTACTACTACTACTACTACTACTACTACTCCTCGCGTGCTGCTATTGAATGGCTGGTGTTGTTTAGTGCTCCGCGTATTTGCTTAATTAGGTGGTGTTTTAAAGGCTGTGTATGGTTAAAATATATTGCGATTATAAGTGGAAGTGCTGCCCTTCAGAACGCGGTATTATCTCTCTTTGATGAGGTAAAGAGGCATCCCTTTTCTAACAAGGTAAATAGGCCATTTATATTGCTTTAAATGATTTAAGGTTATGTTTTCAAAGAGAAAAGAGAGTAGAGGTACTGAGAATAGAAATGTCAAATCCAAAGAGGTTGAAATAGACGTAGAAAACCAAAGAGATACTATGTCGGATGAGGAGCTGGACGTAACCATGGAACTACAGAGTACGAAGACTATAAACCAAAGAGTAGGATTAGAAGAGATGCGACTAGAAATTGATAAGTTAGTCAAGCATAGTGAAGACTTATTAGCATTAGTTAAGATGACTCCCAATACCAAAGCGGAGATAAAGAAAGGTATTAAAGAAATGGGACAAATGGCAGAAATAATCCGTAGTCGTTCGTGGGAATGGGAACAATTTGATGTGAATGAAGATCCAAAGGCTAGGAGTGATTTGGAACAGGGCACTACCTCCAGTAAGAAAATAACCCGTGATGTTGGGACACAGGCGCAATTCAGTGACAGAGTGCTAGATATAGAGCAGACCCTCTTGGAAGCTTCGTGCTTTGACGAGTTTGCGAAGCTGTTGGATAAGGAATGGCCTGACTGTGTTTACAGTAACACGCACGTCATCTCCGGAAATATAGGGAAATTGACTGATTGGGATATATCAATGGTTGTAAATCCCAAACAACTTACAGAGGAGGATGGAATTATGAGAAGCATGAAGAATATGCATACAGAAATCTCTGACTTGCTGAACTCTAATCTGGAGGAAGGTAAGACGGAATTCCTGCGCACTGTTACGCAAACCTACACGAGTCGAGGAGGAGAGCGGGAGAAGCTGCGATATGTATATGTAATACCATATTCATTTAATCAAGATGGAGTAAATGACCTGCAGAGCCTGTATTCATGTCTCACCCACTGGAGAGAGATAATTGAGACTCATGCAAGAAAGAAGGTGCTGATAACTATCCCGGATACCCTTGATCGGAATTATATAAGGAAAATCTTGGAATGGATGTTTCGTAAGAGTGATATTGAAATAGGGTGCTTGGAATCGGGTAAAACGCAGGTAAAACAGGCTGTTTCTGTGGGATTAACATCGAAAAAGAAATCCTTAAATGACAATACTCAGGAAACAGTTACGTGCAAAGCTGCGGGAAAAACGTACGCCGAATTGCTTAAAACAGTAAAGGAAGGAGTAAACATCGAAAAAATTGGCGTTAAAATAAAACGAATAAGGAAAACAGCAAAGGATGACCTTATACTTACTATAGAAGGCAAAGGAAAGGCTGATGTATTACAACGTGAGATAACTAAAAACGTCAAGGAAATAGAGGTTTCAACAAAAAGGAAGGAGACAACAATTCTAGTGTATGGTATGGATCCGGATTTAAATGAAAACTATCTCAGAGCAGCACTCTCCTTAGAAGCTGCTGTTGAAGAATCTCAGATCAATATTACGTCCGTAAGACCGGGGAGGTTCGGAAATCTGAATGCTACCGTAATATTGCCAACGGAACCATTGAAAATACTGTTAAAGAAAAAAGAAAATAAATGTGGGATGGGCAACCTGTATGGTGAAGGAAAAAGTTACAGTTGCAAGGTGTTTTAAATGTCTTGGATTTGGACATAAAGCGCCACACTGCGACGTTAAGGATGACCGGTCACGGAGCTGTCTAAATTGTGGACAAGAAGGCCATTTGGCGAAGGATTGTGGGAACATTTCGTTTTGCACCATGTGCCAAGTGGAGGGCCACCGCTCAGATCAAATGAAATGCCCTACTTACAGGAAGCTAATATTAGAGGCAAGGAAGTTGAATTTAAACGACCAATAATGGACATACTGCAGGCGAATCTCATGAGGAAATCCGACAGTCATGACATCATGTATGCGACAGCCTTGGAAAAGAAAGTAGATTTAGTGCTTGTTAGCGAGCCAAACAGAAGGCGAGTAGCCGAAGGTGGTTGGTTCACGGACAAAAGATGTGATGTAGCTGCATATTTTTTAAATGATAAGTTGGAGGTGCTAAGCATAAGGGCAGAAGAAGGATATTTGTGTATTCAACTTCAGCAATATCAGATTTATTGTTGCTATATCTCTCCTAACATCCCTTTTGATATTTTCAAAGCTGAAGTAGATGCAATAGTTCAGGACTGCATGGCGTCAGGTATTGAATCTATCATTCTCGGAGACCTAAATGTCAAGTCGCCTCTGTGGGGGGCACCAACTGCAGATCGTAGGGGAGAATATTGGGCAGAATGGATAGCGACCCTAGACTTGGTGGTTCATAACACTGGAATCTTACCAACTTTTTCCAGAGGGAACTCAGAGTCTTTCATAGACGTCACCTGCTCAACGCAGGGTATAGCATCATTCATTGTTGACTGGGAAGTTATGGAAGATGAATCTCTCAGCGACCATCGTTTTATTTACTTTCAAGTTAAGGGATCGAAGAAGCTTAATGATATCACGAAAACGGTGTGGAACTATAATTGGGAAACCTTTAAAATTGCAATCGAGTGGATGTCACAAACTGTAAATACAGTGCAACATACTCTAAAAGATGTAACTGCTGCTCTTAAAGATGCTTGTAGGACCAGCCGATTGAGGGTATCAACAAAATATAAAACACGAGTCCCTTACTGGTGGAACAATAAAATAGACATGCAAAGGAAAGACTGCAATCGCAAGAGACGAATTCTTACAAGATCTAGGAAAAAAATCAGCCAGGTCAACTTAATACCATTAGAAGCTGACTATAAGGCATCAAAGAGGCAACTAATGAAGCTAATAAAGGATTCTAAGAGAAATCTCTGGCAAAAGCTATGCGAAGATCTAGACAGTGATATCTGGGGAACGGGATATAAGATAGTGACCGGTCGAATAATCAACAGGGTACCAGTTCAGCTCCCAGCTGATAGAAGGAAAGCCATAGCAATGGAGTTGTTCCCTTGTACTAATGACAGACTTGAAATGGAATCAGATTTTTGTGTTGCAGAACCGTTCACTGAGGTTGAGTTACAAGAGGTAGCACGCAATATGAAGACTGGTAAGGCACCAGGTGTAGATGGAATCCCACCAGAAGCCATCAAGTATGCAGTTGAGGTGGCACCTGGTTGGATCTTATCAGTCTTCAATGATTTATTAAAAAAGCGCGAATTCCCCGATGAGTGGAAAGTAGCCAAGCTAGTGCTGTTATTGAAGGCAGGGAAACTATCATTAGATCCATGAGCATACAGGCCACTGTGCTTATTAAACACCTTGAGCAAACTTTACGAAGGATTGATTAAAACTAGACTGGAGAGAGAACTTGAACAACAGGGAGGACTTTCTTCGAACCAGTTTGGATTTCGAAAGGGTAGAACCACAACCCAAGCTATTGAGAGGGTGATTCAAATACAGGCAGAAAGCAGTGAGAAATGGGCTGCCTTGATAACGCTAGATGTCAAAAATGCTTTTAACACTGCTTCTTGGAGCATTATTTTGAGAGAACTTCGTAGGATGAACATTTCTCAGTATCTACAACAAATAATCGTTAAGTACTTCAAAGGACGAAGAATACGATTTCATGATTTAGAAGATCTTGAAATGAGTGCTGGCGTTCCACAGGGATCTGTCCTAGGACCCACCTTGTGGAACATTCTATATGATGGTGTCTTATGCCTGCAGCTGACAAAAGGGACAACATCTATTGGTTATGCAGATGACCTTGCAATAGTGGTAATAGCAGAGAATGTAGAAGAACTGACCTTCCGAGTAAATGAATCACTGAGACGAGTTAACCTTTGGATGGTAAATAATAAGTTGAGATTGGCTCCACATAAGACTGAGGCTGTAATTTTGAAAGGTTCCAGGAATTGGAAAAATGTCCATTTCTTATTAAATGATACAGTGATTATCCCAGGAAAGTCTGTACGATACCTTGGGGTTCTTATTGACAGGAATTGCACATTTGGTGCACATGTGAAGGCAGTAACCCAAAAGGCAGAGAAGAAGGCATCGGCATTAGCCAGACTTATGCCTAACATCGGGGGACCAAGAACAGTTAAGAGACAGATTATGTGCTCTGCAGTATATTCCATTTTACTTTATGCTGCACCTATCTGGCACAATGCACTCAGGAGGAAGATTCACCGAAGATCTATGGAAAGAGTACAGAGGAAAATGCTGCTCAGAGTTACCTGTGCATATCGAACTGTTTCGACAGCAGCTTTACAAGTTGTAGCTGCCAGTATTCCCATTGACCTCCTCGTTGTAGAGAGAAAACTTTGGCATGAAAGTGGTGCAACTATATCTGCTGAGGAAAAGAAAGCCTCGAGGAACCAACTCTTACTAGACTGGCAAGACCGATGAGATGGCACAACCGATGTTGGCCAATGGACAAAAAAGCTAATACCCAACATAGGAGACTGGCTTAAATGTAGACATCGGCAGGTAGATTACTATCTGTCGCAGATCCTGACAGGACATGGAAGATTCGGCGTATACGCCATGAAGATAGGAAAGACGCAGGGAGATGGTTGCTGGTACTGTTCTGAAAGGGATACAGTAGAACACACCTTTTTCTACTGTGTTCGATGGGAAGAAGAACGAAGAAAAGCCTGCCAACAACTTGGCCGACAACTCACGCCAGGGAATCTGGTTCAGATTATGTTAGAGAGCCCGTTTGCCTGGAACACAGTAAAGGCAATGGCGACAAGCATTATGGGGATGAAGGAGAAAGAAGAGAAAGGAAGAGCTTAATAACATACATCACTCCATTCTGATGTCATGCTGACAAGCAGTTCCACTACTACTACTACTACTACTACTACTACTACTACTACTACTACTACTACTACTACTACTACTACTACTACTACTACTACTACTACTACTACTACTACTACTACTACTACTACTACTACTACTACTACTACTACTACTACTACTACTACTACTACTACTACTACTACTACTACTACTACTACTACTACTACTACTACTACTACTACTACTACTACTACTACTACTACTACTACTATAGTCCTTTCCGTGTAATGACGTACCCTAAGGGTGCAACCTTACCCTTTCTCCCCTGTAATATTAAGATATTGATTTATAGTGACTTTTCTTGCTGTTGGGTATTTTTCAGTGTCGGTAACCATACAGTTTAGGGACCCTACTTGCCGATACGACGTCTTACATTAACCGTTAATCTGGCACGTTGGCAACGTTCAATCACTGTTCTAGCGTGAATTGCGTGTTGCCACCGCATCGCCGTTAAAGTCACTAGTGATACATTTGCGAGAATATTTAAAGCATATTTTCTTTTTCTGTGGGATTGTAAATCTATTTGGCTAATACCAGGTAAGTAGGATTGTGGCATGTTCGGATAATGCATTTAATAACATTGTTTGTGTGAAATGATTAAAGTGCTCAAATACGTCAGTCTCATGTCTAGATCTACCGGTACATGAAATAACTCTTGCGGGACGAAATTTTGGCAGTATAACTTATAACATTATTATTTTCAAATCCGCAGTGAACTTGAAAGCTGACCTAATTTCTGTTCACGGAGCTTGGCACATTAGTATTCCTATATGTTTCCTGATAAGCTTGAAGATATAACCAGCCTGCAGGCTGAAAATATGCCCAATAATCTCTCTCCTTACTGGTTACCGGTATTGAAGAGAGAAGGAAATATTCGCGCAAAAGAAAGGGAAGTCATTGGATGTCTGGAACTTTCGAAAATCACACTGTAAAGACTTATTAAATAAATTGCATCGTTTAACACGCCCCTCTTTTCAAGAATATGGTTATAGTACGCCTACTGTATATCAAAATAAAGACAGATAATTTAAGTGAGAAAGTGTGTTTATTTCCTTAATTCCTCATTGAGGAGATATTCATAATTATCTTGATTTATTTCATCTTATCTTTTATCATTTACTAGGGTAGGGAAACATTCATTATCGGTGTTTACATTGAGGTTAGTTTGTTATGGTTATGTCTGATGATTTTAATATGTAACCAGGCAGGTTGGCAGCAGTGATCAGCCATTACAAAAAAGAGAAAAGAAGAGCATCGGGCGGCGATATTTACTTTCTGGGGTATTTCCTTACGTGGCAATTACTATACTACTACTACTACTACTACTACTACTACTACTACTACTACTACTACTACTACTACTACTACTACTACTTGAACCTTTGCCTTAACAGTGCACACTGCTCATTCAAACCAGCATTTCAGAGTAGGGATCGAATAGCTGGAATACTATGATGAACCAGTGAGTTATGTACCAGCAGAACGGTATCAGAAAATGTATGAACCAGAGGAATGACATGCTAAAGAAGAAAGTTCTCTAACTCCCCAGCTATTTCCCGCCAATATTCCGTCAGGCTGTTATACTTGGTACGCAGCAGTAACCCCATCTATCCGAGTTGAGCAGCAGCATAAGAGACGAAGAACATCACCACAAACAATGGTCAATGTAATGTTATTGTTGATCAATGTTATGCGCTTTCAGTATTGTAGGCCTTCACATTTAGTTTTCTTCCGACTTTGAAATACCACTCTTATCATAGTCAGTACGGTGAAATTGAATAAAACATAAATGATCGGAAATTGTATTCTCTATAACTTGTCATGCAGTACTTTTCGATAGGACCAATAACGTAGGTATTTAAAAATTAAATTTTAGGTGCCTTCCCCTAAACTACAATTTTGTACAGGGCGAATAAAATTGTTTATGACTTAGTCTGTAGTTTCTTATTCCCCAACTCTGTATACCGACTTTCATTAAATTCTGTTCACCCATTTTCTTGTGGCTCGGCGTTGATATGGACATGGCAACAAAAATACAAATTCATGAATATCTGTGTTATCAAAGCCGGTACGGTAACAATGTATGACGTAAATGATCGGAAATTTAATTCTATATAACTTTAGTTATGTAGTATTTATCGATAGGACCACTAATAATATAAATATTTGAGAATTAAATTTTAGGCCTTCCCGTAAACTACCATTTCACTCAGCGTGAGTAAGATGATTTATAGCCTAGATTGTAGCAGCTCATCCCCCGGCTTCACATACCGATTTTCATTAAATTCTCTTCAGCCGTTTTCTCGTGATGCGTGTACATACATACAGACATACAGACAGACAGACAGACAGACAGAAATTACGGAAAAGTAAATAGTGCATTTCCTTGTTACTATGGACGTGACCGATACAGAAATACCATTCTTTCCAAATTCTGAGCAATGTACAGACAAAACTCTTTATTTTATATATGTCAACATATTTGCTCCATTACAAATGACGTATTGTCTTAGGTCGTGCTGCAATGGTTAAACTTACTAAGATCTGGCAGAACCGGGCAATATCAAAAGCCACAAAGATGCGCTTGGTAGAATCACTAGTGTTCTCCGTCTTTTTGTACGGCTGTGAGACCTGGACCGTGAATGCTAAAGACAGAAAGCGCATTGATGCCTTTGAGATGTGGTGTTGGCGGAGAATGCTACGTGTATCCTGGACAGAAAAAAGAACTAATGTTTCCATTCTGGAAGAACTCTGCATCAAGAAACGTCTATCTTCCCGTGTGAGTGAACGTTACCTCCAGTTCCTTGGCTACATTTTGAGACGAGACGGAGAGAACTTGGAAAAGGTAATTTTACAAGGCAAAATTGAAGGCAGTAGACCACGAGGAAGAACAGCAAGCAGATGGATAGATCAGGCGAAGAAGATCACTGGGCTACCACTTCAGGTCATACTAACGAAATGTGAAAACCGCTCTGGATGGAGACATCTTGTCAAGGTTGCAACAAGGAAATGATGGAGTTATGAGGTCACGACGCTCAGTAATGAGCACAACGACTAATGATGATGACAAATGACGAGCTTTAAAAGCTCCATTATTTAAAAACCCGTATTGACTTGAAAAAGTAGCAAAATATTTAAGATTAAGTACCTGTCCAACACATGTTGTGTACATTTATCTAGTACATCTTTCTTCCCCTAGGGAACATCATCAGCTAGAGTGCTAAACAAGTATATATCAGATATAAAATCACATTTAAAAAATGGTAAAGACACAAGTAAAAATTCACAATTTTACAACAAAACATTATAATAAACTGCTAAATTACAAACACTACAGGGTGTTCTAAGTCCTCGTGTGGTCAAATTATGTTGAGAAAATATTAAAATTGATATTTGATATTTGCTTTTGTTTTTTCATCCATGAGTGTGAGTATAGATAATAACAAGGCGATCAGAGTAATCAAAGGTGGAGGAAGGGAGGAATACGAATTCAGAATTTAAAAAGAACGAGCTACAGCAACGTTTAACAAGATGAGACGGCTGTTCTGCAATGATGATCTCAGACTCGACATATGCCAAACTATGGCTAGGATTTACTGTTGGCCAGTACTTTCAAATGGCATGAAGCCGGGGCTTTTAAAGTCTTCCTTTATAAAACAGCTTGAAGCTTTCAAAATGTGGTTTTACAGACAAATGCTCCATATCTTGCAGATCCAAAAAGATTTCAAATACTGAAGTATTATAGTACAAAGATCAAGAAGTGGACGAGAATTATTAACAATAATAATGTGTCCAAAATTAGAGTATTTATGTGAGGAAAAATGTACTATCATATACAACTTATTACAGGGGAAAATCAAGGATTATTGTGGAGTTGGACACAGAAGAAAATCATGGGTAAATGACATGAAGAAATAGACAAAAAAATGCCCAGCAGCTTTTTCATCTGGCACAGAAGACTGCCACGTGTATGCCGTAGTGACACATAAAGAAGACAGAAACGGACAGAATCAGTGGAGATGAAGGGAGAAGTAAGTTTAAAATGGTAGAGGAGAAAAGATGGAAAGAATGTTAAGGAGGTTAAAGAAACAAGAGTAAAAACAAAAAGAAAGCAATAATTAATGGATGAGAATATGACACATTGAGCGAAATGCTGGATAGAGACAGTAAAATAGATAGTGCGTTCGAACCCCACTATTGGCAGCCCCAAAATGGTTTTCCGTAGTTTCCCATTTTTCACACCAGGCACATCCTGGGGCTGTACCTTAATTAAGGCCTTGGCCGCTTTCTTTCCACTCCTAGTCCTTTCCTATCCCATTATTGCCATAAGATCTATCTGTGTCAGTCCAACATAAAGCAAATTGTAAGAAAAACATTTAAACAAAAGAAGAAGAAGTCCTGGAATGGAAGAGGTATGAAGACAGGAGGAGATGGCAAGCACTTGTACACCACACCCGGTAAACTGAATTTGGAAAATGATGATGATGAGTGAACCATCTAGTAATGAAAAGAGTACAAATTTGGAAACTGAAATGAAATACAGTAGATACAGTAGATACGGTAAATTACAGGGAAGAGAACCTCCGAACCAGATCTGTATTAGTTGACAACCAGTGATATTGTCCAGTTGATTGCCAGTGTCCCTGTTAACTTTATTTTACCATTTGCATGTTTGTGTCATGAGATTTATTCTATACAGGATGTTTTCATGAAAACTATTAAATAAAATTCCTTTTCATGTATCTGTAAATAAACTAGTACTTTGACAATTATTTATTGTTAGTAGTGTGGGCTATTTTGTTTCCAAAGAAAAAACTTTCAGATCAATTTATGACCTCTAGATCTTCCTATATGGTTTTTATCTGTAAAACCATCATGTTTTTGTTCCCTCCTAGGAAATCTGTCCTCGTCCATATTGACGAATAAACATGATGAAAATTAAAATCCACAGCCTGTTTTCAGTCATTCGACCAGGTCAGGGATGAATGAAGTCCCGATCTAGCGGCGAGGATAGGAATTGTGCTGGCTGCCGAAGCCTGTCGCACTCCTCTGGGGCAGTGATTAATGAATGACAGATGAAATGAAATTGAAGAGCGTTGCTGGAATGAAATATGACAGGGAAAACAGGAGTACCCGGAGAAAAACCTGTCCTGCCTCCACTTTGTCCAGCGCAAATATCACATGGAGTGGCCGGGATTTGAACCACGGTGAGAGGCCGTTGCACTACCATCTGAGCCATGGAGGCTCTGCATAAACATGATGATTGACATTAATTTAGCGCATTGAAACAACGTAATTGCACTTATCGTGGGGCCAATGACCTAGATGTTAGGCCCCTTTAAGCAACAATCATCATGCACTTTTCACCAACATAAAAGCATGAAAGCCAAGACCACTTGTTGTAGTAAAAAATCACCCAAAATGCATTGTTGTTGATTCCAAAGGCACCAGCCATGTAACTAATAGGATGTTGGACCTCCTTGCTTTTATCATATCGTTTATGTTTCGGGATAGGCTCTCCACTGACTTCTGGTAAACTGCTGATAGAATTTGTTTCCATTCTTCCTGTTGCATCATGAATAAATGATAGTGTTGTAGCACACAATTGACCATCTAGCTCATCCCAAAAATGTTCTGTTTGGTTGCAGTCAAGGCTTTGATTAAAACATGTCAACTAGATTTTCCTGAAACTGCAATACAAAATTCAGTCGTGCTTTATGGACAGGACCATTATCGCGCTGATACAGAAAACAGCCTGTTCTAAAATGTTGCCACAGTGTGGGAAACATATTATTGTCTAAACTCTTGGTGTACGCCAAAGTTTATCATTTTGTCAATTCAAACGAATGGCCCAAGCCCTGACCATGAAGAAAGAGCCTCTGACCATTACACTACTGCCTGCAAATTATTACTTTTGACACAATACACTCTGGTAACTGACATTCACCAGGCATCTGGGTTCACTTAGGTCCATCTGAGTGTCACAGAATGTACCATGACCCATCAGTTCACAACACCTTACTCTGTTGCTACACAGTCAAATGTCGGTGTTATATGTGCTACTGCAAACATTGTCAGGAATTAGTGCACGTGATCACTAGCTTCCTGAGTTTCCTACCAGAGCAATGGTTTACTTCACTGCTTCCGTGATAGTTCCCCTTGAGTGTGATATCACTAACATTGGACCAGGCCACGAACCTACTAAGCTCGCGTAGCAGGGGAAGAGGTTATACTCCCACGTGGCACGTCCCAGGTGGCGGATAGGGGGCTCCTCACCGGCTTGCCGGCGGACTTGAGCGAAGTAAAATAGCTCTCGTGGACCAAACACACAACCCCCTGTGGGTGGGGAATGCAGACGAAGAATACACCCATGGTATCCCCTGCCTATTGTAATAGGCGACTAAAAGGGGCGACCAAGGGATGATCGAATTAGAACCATGAGACTACTCGCAATTAGTACCACTATGCAGGGAACTCCATGGGTCGCCTTTACTTGCGCGTAGTGCCACTATCTTAGGTACACAATCGGTTTGTGATTAGTAACAAGGGTGTGTGTATCAGGGGGAGTTTTACAGTACTTCTGATTAGTACCACTCTTTGAGCGACACCATGGGTCTGCCTTGCCTATAATTAGTACCCACTATGTGAGGAAAACCACGGGATAGTACGATTCCCTGTGATTAGTATACCTGTGTGAGGAATAAGGTTGGCGTTGCCTGTAAATGGCACCGCAATGTGCAAAACACCATAGGTCTGCATTATATATGCATATTACATTACCTGTGAGTAGTACCATAATGTGTGGAATACTGCAAGTCTACACTACCTTTGATTAGTACCGCAACATGACAAATACCATTGCTCTACTTTCCTAGCGATCAGTACCGTTATGAGGGGCCGATGACCTAGATTTTGGTTCCCTTTAGATTACAAGCATCACCAATTCACGATTGTGCTGTAGAAGCAGTCCTTTGGTCAATAATACTATTGTTTAACGCTAGTTCTGGGAATGTGGTGCATTGCGGGTCGGATCCACTGATTGTTTCAATTTGTATCCATCCATTCATTCTTTGTCCTCATGTTGTGAATTCTGGTCAGTGGAGTATTTTGGACTTTTAAATTGTCATTACATTTCATCTCATTTCATACCGTTAGGGGCCGATGACCTAGACGTTAGGCCCCTTTGAACAACAAGCATCATCATGAACCAGGGCATCTTTATTTAACTACTGAGAAATCTCACTGATGGAATGCCCAAATTTATGGGTGTTGCAGCCCAATCATACCCTGTTTGAACTCGCAGAACTCTCTCTGTTGACTAAGTTTGACAGCAAACATGTGTGTGAAGTTCCAGTGTTTGTGCCTTCATAAATGTAGCATTAGTCAGGAGTAGGGTTCAGAAGTTGAGGAAAAAATCCTTTTTTCCCCTCGGATGTCTGAAGACGAGGCCCAACATAATATATGTTCATTCTGGGTCACTGGTGGCCAGAAAATGATGGGTTTTATTTGTACTTTTCTACCATTTTTGGAGATTTTGTTGGTCATTTTTAGCCTTTTTTATAGGTCTTAACAATATTTTTTTTTTTTGCAATGTTGCCTTCTTTCAATTACATTTTTATTGCCTATTCTCAATTCGAATCATCATTAGTTCATCCTTTACCTCTTAAACATCTTTACTCTAGTACATACAAATATTTGAACTATATCTGAAAAGAGAGATAATGAAAATACTACTTGTAAAAACCAGGGGTATCAAATTATGTTGAAGATAAGTGAAATATTTGAAAGGAGAAAATCTTAATATGATTATTTTTTAAGAGGAAGATCTCACTCGCTTCAAGCATGAACCCTTAACCTCCATTGATGTGGAGAGAAGTTTCTCGATGTTTTACAACGTGCCGTCTGAAAACCGACGATCTTTTGCACCTAAGAACCTGGAGATGACTATTGTGATACGCTGCAAAACCAACCGAGCTTAGGTTCTCGAATTTCCATTTCTGTAACCGTAGTGTGGTTAACCCGCGAGGCCTCGCTGCGCGGTCTTTTCAACCACACATTCATTTATTCATTTGTAATCTGCAATGAAACTACATCTCGTCTTGCTCTTGCTTCTCTTATCCTCCGCTGGAGAGTTGACAACGCTAGTGCATTAACAGTTAATCTAAATTTGTTGTCCATTGTTACTGGGAGGAAGAAACTCTGACCTCGACAGAAGTTGCGGTCTTTTCCACCGCACGCGAGGCCTTGCGTTTGGCGTTGTTCTTTTGTGTTCCATACTGCGAGTCTTAATAGTTCTCTCAGCGTGTAGTGTTATGTTTCGTGTAAGAAAACATGGATCCGAAAGAAATAGAGAGGATTGATCAACTTCTGCGAAGCGTAGAAAAAGAAGAATCAGTGAACCGAGCTCTTCAATGACAACAGCATACTGCAAGGCGCTATGTGTTTGAAGATGACAATAGTGATTGTGAACCGTTTGATGACACTACAGCATCTGATGACGAGAATCATTCAGTGAATGAAAGTGAACATGATACGGAAAGTGAGGAGTCTGGCGAATCTGAAGATGATATAGACAATTCTTGCGTGGAGCCTGATCAAGTACCACATCTGCTTGGTAAGGATAATAAAACAAAGTGGGATGCTCATGTAATGTCTAAAACAGGCCGCAAAAGAAAACGGAATATAGTGAAACCTTCTCATTTACCAGGTGCAATAAGGGAGGCAAGACATGTCCAGTCTTCATTAGAAGCCTGGCAGTTGTATTTCCCTGACAGTGTACTGGAGGAAATTGTTGCATATACTAATGTATGGATTGACAAACATCGGACTAACTATAGCGGCCACGTGATGCTGCCAATACAAATATTGTAGAACTCAAGGCTGTGATTGGCCTTTTTTATTTGGCAGGTGTAGTCAAATCAAGACATTTGAACTTGAAGGACTTATGGGCTACAGATGGGATGGATGTTGAAGCTTTTCGCCTAACAATGTCCAGAACACAATTCCAGTTTATCTTATGTGCACTCAGGTTTGATGATATAAATGATCAAGGTAATAGGGTGATAGTTGATAAATTAACTCACTTCAGGAAGATCTTTGAGGACTTTGTGATCAGATGCATGAAATATTATTCACTTAGTGAATATCTCACAACTGATGAGATGTTACAGGTGTTTCGTGGTTGTTGCCCATTCATGCAATATAATCCAAATAAGCCGGATAAATACGGCACCAAAGTATTTTCCATGGTAGATGCCAGAACATTTTATAAGTATAAAATGGAAGTTTTTGTAGGAAAACAACTGGAAGGGCCTTATCAAGTTGACAACAGTGGCAAAAGTGTAGTCGAGCGGCTAGTTCAACCAATTTCTGGGTCTGGACGCAATATTACCATGGACAATTGGTACACCTCAGTACCATTAGCCAAATCATTGCTCAATGATCACAATCTTACGATCGTGGGAACAATGAAGAAAAATAAACCACAAATTCCTCCAGTTTTTGTTCAAACCAAGCCTCGTAAAGAAAATACTAGCCTGTTTGCGTATAGAGGACAGCAAACACTTCTCTCATATGTACCAAGAAAAACAAAAATGTACTTCTTCTTTCTATGACGCATGAAGGAGATAACATAAACCCAGATTCAGGAGAAGCGAACAAAGCCGAGATGCTTACTTTTTATAACCTCACGAAAGGGGGCGTTGATGTTGTAGACAGGATGAAGTCTGAATACTCTGTCTCTAGAATCAACAATCGCTGGCCCCTAACATTATTCTACATGCCATCAACAGTTTTATTATTTTTAGAGACAGGCGTAATGGGAGTGGCATAAATCGCCAGAAATATTTGAAGGAGCTCTCAGTGATGCTACGAAATGTTTATATGATTCATCGTGCATCGAATGACTGCATTGCTCCTGATGTAAAGATGCGTTTGCATAACATTTTGGGTATTGAGAAAGAGGACCAACGTCACCAAACTGTAAATCAGACAGACAATGGTCGCTGTGCTTATTGTGACAGAAAGAAGAATCGGAAAACCAAAACTAAATGCGTTTCATGTTCACGTTTCATATGTAAAGAGCACACATGGCCATCATGTGTCCAGTGCACGGAGAAAAGTGTTGAAATCGTACAGGAGGAGGGGGATGATAACTAAATTCTTCAGCATTTGTGAGATCTGGCAAGTTCTGAACGGTTTTCCTGTATTGCACTCAGTGTTAAGTTCTGAGATTTGTTTTGAAGCAGCCATAGGTGATGAAAATTACTAATGACTGGTACATTGGAACTTGAGTGGGTTTTCATTCTTTAATGTTTATTATTGTTTGCATTTTACATTTCCAGAGTTCAATTTTTAAATATCGGTAGCCATAAGTTCTGACGGACAGATGTTCAAAGTAGTCAATTGAAATTAATATATCTTTATTTTGTGTCCTGTAGAATATTTTCTCAGCTGATTAGACATACATTTGTGTAATAAAGCTATGATATGACATTTCGGTGTATTGTATTCGAAAAAATAATTTGTGCATTAAATAATGGCCCATGGATTCTGTGCGGTCGAAAAGACTGCGCGCAAGTTCTGGTGAAAAAATATCAGTGCGAGTTCTCCTGGGTTAAGCCACATGTGATTCCAGTTCTACTTATTTCAATTTCTTTCGTTGAATTCATTCTAGGTGGAAAAAAATATTTCATTCTAAATTCTGCAAGTAATGTCTGAAAGAAAACATACTTCATTCATATATTTTTGTACTGTGTGTTGCATACCACAAAAATTTTGTATTTGTAAACATTACATTCCACCATTAAATCTTTTTTTCTTTCCGCTTTTCCCACACCTCTGGGGTCACGGGTGCGAAATGCGTTGCACATGTGGATTTGGCTCAGTTTTATGGCCGGATGCCCTTCCTGACTCCAACCCTATATGGAGGGATGTAATCATCATTGCATGTTTCTGCAGTTGTTGGTAGCGTGGTGTGTTGTATGAATATGAAGAGGTGAGTGTTGGGGCATACACGAACACCCAGTCCCCAAGCCAGAAGAATTAATCGTATGCAATTAAAATCCCCAAGCCGCCCGGGAATCAAACCCAGGACCCTCTGAACCGAAGGGCAGTACGCTGACCATTCCTCCAATGACTCAGAGATATATTCCTTCGTTAACTATGTAATTAAAACTAAAATTATGAATGAATTTGGATTGCATGTTTACCTCTTTTTGCCAGTTTTTAGGGCCTTTTTTCTTGATATTTTGATGTTTTTGATATTATTTTAGGCAATTTATAGGTCTTCAACTTCTGTGTCCTAATCGTAAGACTCTGTATCATACAGGACAAGTACTGCTAGACTAAGGGGTGTCCAGTGACTTTTGGTTACATTGCGTTGTACAATAAGTACGAATACTCAGATTGGAAATTGTTCTGCCTTATTTGCATTTGGAAGATAATTTCTTTTTACATTTAAGAAAGATGTTTGGACATCAAATATTCTTGATGCAGGTTGTACGATGGCAGGTGCCTATGTGAATCCCCATTCATCACTTTTAGTTCACCATTCGTGAACTCTCAATATTAATGAAATGAAAAGTATTTAGGATATTTCTTTTGTAGCTGTGCCAGAAGTACAACATGGTGATAGTGAATCCTATTCTGGAACGAGATGAGAACCATGGTGACACTATCTGGAACACCTGTGTGGTAGTCTCCAACACTGGTCGAGTTCTCGGCAAACATCGCAAGAATCACATTCCTCGTGTTGGTGACTTCAATGAATCCACCTACTACTATGAAGGAAACACAGGACACCCTGTCTTCCAGGTATGCTTATCTGTCATGTGTCTGAAGCTAAGTAAGTACTGGAAACTATTTTTCTTCTTTAAGTAATGGAATGGAATCATCATCATTATCATCATCATCTGATGTTGGTCCTTCTAACAGGTTGGGTGGGACTTGGGTGAACTATATGCCTCCATCTGTTCCTTTCATTATAAAATTTCTTTTCTCATTATATCTATAATATCTCTCCCACTTTTTAAACAAACAAACAAACATCATAGCACTACAGCTGTGATGGTCCTTGGCCTACCAAGCGACTGCTGCTCAGCCCGAAGGCCTTCAGATTACAAAGTGATGTGTGATCAGCACGACAAATCCTCTCTGCCGTTCTTCTTGGCTTTCTAACTGGGGCTGCTGTCTCACCGTTAAGATAGCTCCTCAAATGTAATCACCACGTAGGCTGATTGGACCTCAAACTAGCCTTCAAATTTAGGTAAAATTCACTGACTTGACCTAGAATTAAACCTATTGTCTCCAGGTGAGAGGCAAACATGGTACCCCTAGACCACAAGGCCGGCCTCACCTTTTTTTTTTTTTCTCTCTTTCTCTAATTTGGTCAAACCACTTTCTCCTTGGACATCCACGCACTGTCCTCTCTAAGTATGGTCTGGAAATTCATATCTCCTGCATTTGCTTTACTTGGTCAAACCATTTCAGTGATGCAGTTCTCCATCTTTCTTCCACTGTTGAGTTCACTTGCTGCATGTCTCTCTCTCTCTCTACCTGAAAAGGAAAACATATAACAGCAGATTTTATTATTATTTTCAGGTACAATCTGTTATTATACATTTTTTTTTTTTTTTCAGGTGTTGTCTAAATTTTATTTATTCATAAATCAGTTTCAATAGATTGAAGATCCTAACAGTTATAAGCTAATCAACATGAAATGGAAAAGAAATAGCTTCCACCATAACAGATTTACTGATTTCTCACGTATTTTACTGGTTAAGCTTTCATGGGCGTCATCCAACTCTCTATGCAAGTTTTCCAGGTGTGTAGGGCTGTGATCCAGAATGATCTCCTGGAGACTACATTCGGCATTCTTAATGGTCTGCTCTCTCCACAATTCAGCAGTGGACTGATGCTGAGTACACCTGCTTCCCTTATTTATACTCTGAGTGTTGCTCGTCCTCTGCACTGTTGGTATCAAAAGATGTAGTGTTATAGACTGTTTGATTACTGCGTTCCTCAGTACTGGAATCCAGGCTTCGTTAACACGTTCTGCTTCTTCTTTCCGGCTGAAGTTGTTAGCGTGTTTGAATATTTCTATTGATTCCCGACACAGCCAGGTATGGTAGTGCACTGTGGTAGTCCAGGTATCCTTACTGCACGTCATGACATGGCTGGTAAGCTGGGAAAGGATAGTCAAGTGCTTTGTATGGCCAGTCTTACAGTCTTCATCCTGGCTGTTTCTCACTTACCTGAGGTTGGTGGTTTGTATGGATTTAGCCTACTCTTATGGCTGGATGCCCTTCCTGACCCTGACTATATGGAGGGATGTATTCACTATTGTGTGTTTCTGTGGTGTTGGTAGTGTAGTGTGTTGTATGTAAATGAAGATGTGTGGTTAGACAAATACACTCACGGCAGAACTTGAGGAATTAACTAGACGCGGTTAAAATCATTGGCCTGACCAGGTATTGAACCCAGGGTTCTCTGAACCAAAGGTCAGTATGCTGACCATTCAGCCGAGGAGCCAGATGTTTTCAGCAGTGGAAGGATGGGAAAGGGCTAGGATTGGGAAGAAAGCAGCTGTGGCCTTAATTAAGATACAGCCCCAGCATGTTGCCTGGTGTGAAAATGGGAAACCATAGAAAACCATTTTCAGGGTTGCCGACAGTGGGATTCGAACCTCTATTTATCTTTTTGTCTTTTCTTCTTTCCTTTCTTTTTCTAGCTTTCTTTTTATCCAACTCTCCTGCATCAAAATTGAAGATCTCAATGAGTGTTGATACCTGCTCTCCTGATAAAGGTGGGAAGCAGAAATGAGCTTGTCAGGGGGTGAGAAGTGATGGATGTAGAAGACCTGGGATGATGAGGAGAGAGCCCATCTCTCTGTAGACAGCAGTGTATGAAAATGTGGAGATTGTCCCTGTTCTTTTTTTTGTTTCATTCCTATTTCTAGCTCTTCCTATTCCCCTGTGGGTGGGGGTGGTGGAATAACATCCATGGTATCCTCTGCTTGTCATATAAAGTGACTAAGAGGAGCCTCAGGGGCTCTTAATTTGGGAGCATGGGTTGGCAACCGTGGGCCTCTTAGCTGAGCTTATCCGACCTCCCTTGGTCAAGTGTGTTTTTTTTTTTTTTTTTTTTTCCTGGCACCAACGGTATTAGGTTGCGAATTCCAGAGAGTCCTTCATTTTCACACCCTTCATGGCCCTTGTCTTTCTTTGGCTGATAGCTTCATTTTTTGAAGTTTTGGATCCCTCCCATTTTCCCCCTCTAATTAGTGTCAATAGAGAGGATGGTTGCCCAATAGTACTTTCTCTTAAAACAATAATCATCACCACCACCACCACCACCACCACCGCCGCCACCGCCGCCGCCGCCGCCGCCGCCGCCGCCACCACCACCACCACCACCACCACCACCACCACCACCACCACCACCACCACCACCACCACCACCTATACTGACCAGTAATTTGTGTTTTTCCTGTTAGATGTTCCTTTTATTGGTCCTGTCTTTCTGTACAGTACATGACACACTTGTTCCTTTCCATTACCTAACTTACTTACAATCTGTTAACTATATATGAGTAAATGAGAGCAAATATATTGTACATTTGTAGACTTTTTAGTGTTGATATAAATGAGACTTGCTCTTTTCCATCACTCGTCCATTGTACTCTTAGCATTAATAGTATTGAAATAAAAATTAACCGTATTTTGTTCCTTAACTTGTAGACACCATATGGGAAGATTGCTGTGAACATTTGCTATGGTCGACACCATCCTCAGAATTGGCTTATGTTTGGTGTGAACGGTGCTGAGATTGTCTTCAATCCATCTGCCACAGTGGGAGATTTGAGGTAAAATTAATTAAATTGGTTCTTATACATCCATCTTCTTTTTTAAATGACTTTATTATTTAGAAATTGCTGTCAAATTGGTTTAATTAATTTTCAATTATAGATGCTTTCTAAAGTTTCATCAGCCCTGTAGCTACCGCTGTTGATCAGTGGTTAGAGTGTCAGCCTCTGGATCCTATGGTGACGTGTTTAAACCCAGTAGGAATTATCCGATTTTTGAAGTGTAGAAAGAAGTTCATTTGGCCATTCAGTATTTTGAAAGCAAGATGAAATAAATTTTCTTGGTCTTTTGTTATACTCATGATTTTTGATTAAGACTGATAAATTGTATTTTTATCATCATCTTGTGTTCAGTAGCTACTGATTACATTGGATAATCATGTACGTTTGCAAAATTATGTACATTGTCCTTTCCTGTCACTTTTTGCTACTCTTCTTGTGAGTCTGTCACTCTATTCGAATATCATGATCTTATGGTCTTTGTAATGGGGTCTGTTATTTCTAGCCATAAAGTGATGTTTCCTGTCATCCTCATGCTTTGCTAAAATGGAGCATTTATGACAATTTCAATCTGATCCATGTATGTTGTTGGAGAGTTCTTCAATTATCCGTTGGATTTATACTCTTTTTCTAGGCTTTCTTGTCTTATAATGTGCCCAACAGTACTTGACACTGTGTTGCTTTACCATTGTACTTCAGTGTATTTTCATTTTGGGCTGGTTGATCATTGACTGATTTGGTTCTCATGTCAGTCCATGGAATTCTAAGTATCCGACTGAGCGAGTGGCTGTGCAGTCGTATTCGGGAGATAATGGGTTCAAACTCCGCTGTTGGCAGCCTTGAAGATGGTTTTTTGTGGTTTCCCATTTTCACACCAAGCAAATGCTGGGGCTGGACCTTAATGAAGGCCACAGGTGCTTCCTTTCAATCAATCAATCCAATCAGTCAATCAATCAATCAATCAATCAGTACTGATCTGCATTTAGGGCAGTCGCCCAGGTGGCAGATCCCCTTTGCTATCCCATCGTTGCCATAAGACCTACATGTGTCGGTGCGACGTAAAGTAAATTGTAAACAAATTCTAAGCATCCAACATTTTGAAGGCATCATTGTGCTTCGTGCCTATCTTTTTGAAGATCCAGTATTCGGATGTATATAGGACTATGAAAACTGAAGGGTCTCAACCAAATACAAAGGGCACTAGGAAAGTTTTGCAATGTGAGTGAACACTTTAGACTTTTTCAAAATCATTTCCACCACACTCAATACACTTCTCCATACGTCGAAACCAGTCACTGAACCAACTCTGTCAATTTCCTTTGGTTACATTTTCACACTCTTGATCCCATGTTGCCAGAAGCTCCTCATTGGATGCAAAACGCCGCCCTTTCAGGTTCATCTTCACTTCTGGGAAGAGTGCGAAGTCACATGGGGCAAGATCAGGACTGTATGGAGGGTGATCAAGCACAGTCAACCCTGATCTGGCAAGAAAATCCATTGTTACATTAGCACGATGTGCTGGAGCATTGTTGTGATGCAAGAGCCAAGTGTTGAGCCGTGACCTCGGATGGAGCTGCTTGAGAGCCTGGATGACCTGAGGCAGACAAGTCTCACTGTACCACTTCGCAGTAACTGTCCTTTGTGTTTCTAGCACAACCCGAGTCAGGTTGCCCCGTTTAGTGAAGAATACTGCAATCATCCTTTTCCTCACTGACATTGACTTTCGCACAGTCACAGGAGTACCCTCATCTTCAAACAGCCACACCTTGTTCTGGGATTTTGTTGGGACATCGTAATAATAAAGCCAAGTTTCGTCACCTGTAATGATGCTATTGACGTTATGCGAAGTCCCATTTTCAAACTGTTTTCTTATTTTTGGCACCGTTTCACTCGATGTGCTCTTTGTTCCTCTGAAAGTGAATGGGGCACCCAAAGGGAACAAACTTTTCTAACATGGATATGGTCATGAAGAATTGAATGAATAGCTGGTGCAGGGATGTGGAGGATCTCTTCTACCTGCCGATATGTCAACCGCCTCTCTTGCTGCAATATTTTCCTCACAGCTTCAATGTTTTCCTCAGTCACTGATTCAGACGGTCGCCCAGAATGAGGATCGTCTTCAATCCCAAAATTTTCCCTGTGGAACTCTTTGTACCAGCGGAAAATTGTTGTCCAATGTGGACAGTCTTTCCCCGCACAGGAGTCATTTCCTCCAGGCACTGGTCAACAGTTAATCCACAAGCAAAATTGTAACGGATAATTACGTGATATTCACCTTTAGATCACATTGACATCTTAACTTGCTTTCAATCCCACTCCTTGGTAACAACTGGTGTGAAGGTTGCGCCATGCTGTCTTCTAGACCGCCTTTCACCCCTCCTTTCATCCCTCACCATAACAGGGGTGTCCAGACAACTATTTTTGCGTATTGCAAAACTTTCCTAGTGCCCTTTGTATATTTTGATGTCGCTCAACCTGTCCCCTATATTGATGAAAACCAAAGTTATTTCCCATCATTCCTAAAAGGTCTCCTCTGTCTGAAGGTCAGTTGTGGGCTAAAGCTGTCACTGTGCGCTCCCAGTTTACAGGGTGTTCTGAAATGCGTGAGAAGTAATTGGGGGGTGGATAGTTCACCCAGTATCCAGTATTCGGGAGATAGTGGGTTCGAACCCCGCTGTCGGCAGCTCTGAAGATGGTTTCCTGTGGTTTCCCAATTTCACACCAGGCAAATGCTGGGGCAGTGTTCCTCTTAGGACCTTTTTACTGGGCGCACTGCCCTGCCATTGTTGTAGACCACCTTGCTAACATAACCTAGATAAGTGCTAGTTACATATTGTTAATACATATTTGTTTGAGTCATTTGGTGTTCCAAATCAAAATTTAAATACTGTAAAACTGTTTATTTAAATTATAAATCTTCAATATTGTCAGTATAATTGCAACAATTGCATCTGAGTTTAAATGTTCTGCTTGACTGTCCCGTAGTGTGCGCGAGCGATCCCTGGATTAGTGTGGAATCTCATGCAAACACAGGATTCCACATGTCACAAACATGTATAGTACTCTATAGCAATAGAGTGGTAAGCTCCAATGTTACATTATTATGAACGAGCAGTAGAACACTAGAACTTCAAAATATTCTGGTATGTATTGTTCGTCATAGTAACACCAAAATAGATCAGTTTTGTAGATATTACTGTTTAGATGCCATTTGGTGTGGCCCCAGTCCCTGAGAAAATGCAAGAGATTCATTTACGATGGTATGGCCACTTGCTATGCAGAAATGGTTCTTCAGTTGTGAGAAGGTCATTACACTTATGTCTTGAGGGCCGCAGACCATGAGGACAACCAAAGAAGTGCTGGCTTGACCCTCTGAGGGAGGACATGCTTGTGGCGAAAGTCTCTCCTGAAGATGCACAAGACCGCGTCAAGTGGAAAAGGAAATGCAGAACAGCAGACCCTGCATTTAAGCAGAATAAATGCTAAGAAAAAAAGATTGTTAATACCCTGAGGGAAAAAATTTGATTATTTTCATTTTTACGTAGTATTCCCCACCCGGCTGATGGCAATTTCTGGGGAGAACACTGTAAGGCTGTACCTCAATCAAGGCCATGGCCACTTCCTTCCTGCAGCTAGCCCTTTCCTATCCCATCATCGCCATAAGACCTATCTGTGTCGATGCAACGTAAGCAACTAGTAGAAAAAATGTTCACCTCGAAAATGACAGAAAGTCCCGATGAACATTTGCCCTACAATTGATTGTTTACAAACTATGCCTGTTATAGTTATCAGTTAGAATGGTGAAAGTTCGTATTTAGTATTAAGTTTGGAGTCAGGAATGCCATTGCAGACAATGCAGTACTTCACCTGTCTGTGGAACAAGGTTGCTGTTGAATACGTGCAATGCCTGGAGTGTTTGAACGTGTCCAACAGTCAGTGAGATAGCTTATTCAGGTGCATGGTGGACATTTTAAGCAGTTCTTATATTAGAATGCAGTATCCCTGCTGCTACACCAACACGGTAGCTATTCGACATGGGATGTGCCAGGTTAGGCTATTACCAATACTTCCCGCACAAAGTTGGAAAGTCTGTAACTCATAAATGATTGTCCACAGGGTAAATATTCATAAGGACTAATATCCACCATCTGATTACTTTGCACATGTTTGGAAAATCTGTATATGACGATGGTTGCCTGTTCTCTGTGAAGTGTCAAGACTCGGGCACTGAGATGTTACTGGCTGGTTGTGCTTTTGCATGACTGCTCCCTTCCCCTGCAACCAATTAACTTCTATATCTTAGTTGTTGCGAGTATGGATATTCAGGTTCTGTTTACCCATTCAGTTTATTCCTTCCTGCTGAAATTGTTAGTGCTTGTGAAAGTTTCTATGGGTTCCTGTTATAACTAAGCGCAATTATGAGTTTTGGTTGAGAGTATGTTCGTTGCTCCATAATGCATTTCTTGGCTGTACAATAGAGTGTGTTTAGCTACAGATAGCTTACTTCTCAGTCTGTCGTAATCTGTCTGTCTTGTCCTAGTCCTAACCCCCACCTGAGGCAGATATATGGCATAATCTGGACACTAGTCGCCCATGGGAACAGTGTCACGTCAAGAGTAAGGAGTATCACCACCTGAGTATGGTCCTGGGTACCAGTTGTACAGCGTGCATGCCATCCCAGGCATCAGGCAGCCAAAGAGCAGGAGAAAGTAAAGCCAATGGCTACAGTTCTCCTGCTAAACATAACTGAATAGAGAAACTGCTTGCATTTGGAGTAAGAACGACATACAAACCCACTACTAAGATACGGGACCTCCTATGATCCCTGAAAGACAAGTGCCTTCCTCTCACAGTTGTAGGAGTGTACAGGATCCCCTGCAGCTGTGACATAGGCATGACAAAATGCAATATTGTCAGCAGACTCAAGGAACACAACCACCACAGCCAGCCAGGACAGATGTGAAGGAACACAGGACAAACACAAAAGGATTTTCCTCTTTGTCTCTTCTTTCTATTGCTCACCCTTCCCACACTGACCTGTCTTTGTGTTTATCCTGTTATCTGTTCCCTCTCTTGTTCCTATCTTGCTATATATAGTAGATCACCAGTTATTGGGATCAATTTTCATGGCAGACATTCATGACATCATTGTAAAGGTTCCTGGCTGTTATGATTGTGATGTTGACATGATGATTACAGTGTGACTCATTGGACTGAGGATTTCATGGTTTAGGTGGTGATTAAATTGCACAAAGTGTTATGAGAGAATCTCAAGAAGTGGACAGTGATGACGATAACATGACTGAAAATGAACCGGAACCAGGACCAACTGCTGATGAAGCCTTCACCTGTTTTGAAACAGCCTTAAAATGGATGCAATCCTATGCAGCTTCTTTCTATCAACTGCCTGCGAGATCTGGCTGTTCGCAAGAGAGTATCAGCCTTGAAGCAACTAACTTTGTTGGATACGCTTAATTTGTGATATCGGAAGCTATCTCTTTTCAGTTTGGACTCAGTTAATTTATAACTGTTAGGTCCTTCAGTCTGCCAATACTAATATTGACTAAATAAATTTATAAACTATGTGAAAAAATAAACATATGGTAACAGAATTATACCTGAAAGAGAAACAACTTAATTAAAATAGAATGACATGTTTTGTTCTTGAAAGAACATCATCAGATTCTATCTAACTACACTCAAACATATTTAGAATGTATAAACATTTACTGTATGTTTATTTCAATTTAAATCCTTAAAAACTTGAATTTTTGAAATTATCTTATTGAAGTCCTCACTGTTCTCCAATCTAACTTAGAGTTTCAGCAGACTGAAGAAACCAACAGTTATTAAAAAGAAAAAAAGGATACATTTACATTCCTACATCAGTTTCATTGTTTGAAGAAGAACGACGGCGACGTGAAGAGGATACTATTATTCATTATGTCAAGGTCTGCCTTGTCAATACAATTCAAAATCTAATATATATACTAAACCATCAAATACAAAAATATGTATAAGTACATGTTTCGAGAATTAAAATTCTCTTCTTCTGGTTATAGATTAAAATCACATGCATGTAAAAGACTTACGTTCGTTAAACATGCTCGACTTTAACATGTGGTACGTGATCGAATTAGAGTTATCACTTTCACAGAATGTATTATTTGCGTACGACGACGATCAATTAGAATTAAAAATTACTATCCGAAGATCTGACAGAAAACAATAATCACTACCATCAGTTGGGTCATCATCTCAAATTGCTAACACGTGGTGGGTAAGCATCAATTAATTTATTATTAGCCTTACACATAAGAAATGTGACTAAAACGTGCTCCAAAATTACAATTACCTTATTTAAAATTACTTTTTGTCCTAACAAAATACTGGATAAAAACAACAATACAATAACAACATTAAAAGTTCAAACATGAATATCATTCATGTTATGTCCAAAGTCCTGTAAAAGTTTGTATGGGGTATTCAAATTGAGCTGATTGACAATAGATCGCAGGAAATTGTTGGGGCAAGGCGGAACTGAGCTTGACGGAGCTTCCGTGCTTGTCATTTATCCTCCTCACTATCTATTAGCTTGACCATGACGGCCACCAATGGTCCGTATTGACTTAATTACTATTATTAATTATGTCAATGTGGACATATGTTTCATGCCAAGATTGGGCTACTAAGTCATATGAATGTGAAAATGTAGACTGCTGAAGAATATTGTTTACTCGGATACGAGTTGCAGCCGACGACGACATTTAAATAAAAAATGTATGTTGGTGTGTACGAACATAAGTCAGAAGTTTCTTTTAATATTTAATCGTATATTGTATTTAGATATTGGAAACTTTTGTTCTTTTAGTATATGTAGTAGATTAGTGCAATTTCACAAAACAGAAACATGTTGCTAGACTGATATTCAGTTCTGATCCAATTATTGTATTTCTGAATATCTGGATCGTGTCAATCCCTAGTTACTCTGGTTAATTGGAGTTGTACTGTATGATTTGATACCTTTCAGTGTTCTCCCTAGGACCTTTTTAATGGGCACCGCCCGGCTAACATAACCTATGAGTTGTTACAAAATATTAATACATATTTGAGTCATTAGGTATTCCAAATTAAAATGTAAACACTGTAAAACTGTTTATTTATATTATAAATCTTCATTACTGTCAGCATAATTGCATCAATTTCGTCGAAGTTTCAATGTTTAGTTTTATTATCACATAGTGTTGTGTGCGAGTGTGTCTGTATTAGCATGAAATCGCATGCGAGCACTCGATTCCTCCCGACATTACTAACCCGTATGGCACTCCACAGCAAACGAATGGTAAGCCCCGGTGTTACATGATTGTGAATGAGCAGTAAAACACTAGTTCAAAATACTCCGTTATGTCTTGTTTGTGACAACACAAAAATCGTTCAATTTTGACATTAAATTCAAACTAAACTCAGTTCAAACTACATTCAATTTTTTTCATATTCACTTTTTTTTTACGTATTATTCCCCACCCAGCTACTCATTCCTGCCACCCAGCTGACAAAATTTTTTGGGGAGAACACTGCATTTCTTTCCATTTCTTACCTGACATATGAGATGGTAGCTGTGCAGTCCACCTCTATAGTTAGCATCCTAAGTGAAATGTAGCTTTAGGCCTCAGAAATGGTGAAAATGGTAGGACATGTTGCTGTTATGTTGACTTCGTAGATCCATCTCACGTTTAGATGTGACCACCAGAAAGCTAGTTAAGTTTCAAGTTATATGATCTTGGTTTCAACTAATAATTATTGAGCAAGTGACTGTGCAGTTTGGGTTGCGCAGCTGTGAGCTGAAGATTGTTTTCTGTGGTTTGTCATTTTCACACCCGGCAAACGCTTGGGCTGTACCTAACTTAACGTTTCGGCCTCTTCCTTCCCACTCCTAGCACTTTCCTATCCCATCGTCGCCATAAGACCTATCTGTGTTGGTGTGACGTAAAGTAAATTGCTAATAATTACGATCAATTGATGTTTCAGTGAACCGCTGTGGGGTATAGAAGCACGCAATGCAGCAATCGCCAACAGTTACTTCACATGTGCCATCAACAGAGTTGGTACAGAATCATTTCCCAATGAGTTCACATCTGGAGATGGCAAGCCAGCTCACAAGGATTTTGGGCACTTCTATGGCTCCAGCTACATTGCAGCCCCTGATGGCAGCCGTACTCCGGTGAGGAGAATGGTCTTATTATTTGAAACATTTAACATGTGATCATTTTTAAAAATTAATTTTGGTTGGGTGATCAGTTTTAAACAATATAACAACACCTATTAATTCATAAAATTAAAAATATTGATTGTTTAAGAAACTGACAAGAATACAAAAATGAGATACATGACACAGTTTATAAACATCTGGTCCGACTCCTTGGCTGAATGGTCAGCATTGAGGCCTTCATTTCAGAGGGTCCCAGGTTCGATTCCCAGCCGAGTTGGGGATTTTAATTGCGTATGGTTAATTCTTCTGGCTTGGGGACTGGTTTATTTGCGTTTGTCCCAACACTTTCGTCTTCATATTCAGGCAACATACCACACTACCAACCACCACAGAAACACGCAAGAGTGATTACGTCCCAGTTTGCGCCAAGAAGGGCATCCGGCCGTAAAACAGGGTCAAATCCACATGTGCAACACAGTTCGCACCCGCGGTAGAATACTACGACTACTTTACAAACATCTGGAGAGAACAATGTTAGAGGATAACACTGCAAGAGCAAGAGGGTTGCATGTTTCGATTTCAAGTCGTATATAAATGAAAGCGATATGAAAAATATCACACAATAGGACGAAGGCAGTGACAGGTCCATAAGGGGAGAGGAAGCGACAGAAAGAGGACACAAGGACAAATGGGAAAACACAAAAGGACAAGAAGAATCTCCACATCTTCGTGCACCGCTGTATTCAAATAGATGGGCTTTCTTTCTTCATCAATCTTGAATCATTCACATTTCATGAAGGCGAGCTTCAAAGCTCGTTCAGGGATGGTCTTGACAGATCTTCAGTTTTGATTTGGAAATTGGAGGATAAGAAAAAAGCTAGGTAAAGACAGGAAGAGTGAAAAGACTAAAAGATATAAAGATAAATATAGGTGGTAAATAGTTAAGAACACGGAACAAAAACAGAAGGAGAAAAGGAGTCCAAGGTAAGAAATGGAAAGGTACAAACAAATGACACATCAAATGGTATATAAAAAAGACAGGAGCATGAAAAGGAACACACAGTAGGACAGATGCAATGAGAGATCAGTGTGTATGTGTATGGTGATGCCATCTCTCAGGCCAGGAGATTTATTTAGTTGAAGGAGATGTTCGGAGAAGGTGAGAGGGTTGGCAGCTGTGGCTATACTAGGAACTGTCCCGGCATTCGCCAGAGAATGGAAACTATGAAAAACCATTCTCAGGACAGTCGATAGTGGGGACCAGCCCCTCGCTGTCTCTCGAATGCAGAGGCGTAGAGTCACGGTAGAGCTGTGGCCACCCGTCCTCTGCTTGGTTGGTCGGTAGAAGAGCGGAGCTGTCGGACCACGAACTAGCCGTGGCCACTTGTAGGCCGAGACCCTACTCTGCAACTGCTGACCTTCCTCATTTTAAAGTTCTTTTTATATATCTCTTGGTGTTTTATGTGTCACACTCTCTTACGTCTTTCATTTCAGTTTTCTTGACATTTACCCAAACAATCAGTATTATTAGTTTTATTTCTATCTAACAAGTTTCTTTTAATTAAAAAAGAAAGATCACCTGTGCATAGTATGTTGATAGTTTATTATGTGTTGCCACTAGAAAGTCAAAGTTGTTATTATGAACTTGGCAACACTTAATTCTTAACAAACCATGATAGAAATCTTGATTTGAATATGGTCGTTTATTGATTACTACAGCTTATATAGCTCTCTACATCTTCTTCCTTCCGATTATTGGGCCATGTGTCCCATTACGGTTTTGCATTTTCCCTCCATCTCTTCATTGGACGTCCTGCATATCTTTTTTTCCTTTGGGTTGGTAACGAAGAATCTCTTTTGGCATTCTACCAGGTTCCATCCTTTGCATATGACATTTCCTAATAACTATAGATTTAGTCAGTTATTGGTTGTACTTTCAGTTCTTTTAGCACCTCTTCATTCCGTTTATGGTCCCATTTTGTATTCCCTGCTGTACGACGCATGAATGTCATTTCTCGTGCTGTAATTCGAGACAAAGTTTTGAGATCTTAACGTCCATGCCTCACATCCATAGCAAAGTGTTGGTATAGCTAGGGTATTATAAAGGTGCAATCAAGTATGTTTCTGAACTAGTGATGGTTTCATGATGTTGATTATTATTCCTGTTTTTTTTGTGAATTTATTAATTTTTTCTGGTATATCTAATTCTGTTTGGTATGAAAAGTTGTACCCGAGATAATTGAACACATTTACTCTTTCCAATATTGTATTATCTAAACATATTTTACTAGGAATCAGTTCTCTTCCCTTGAAGGCTATTATTTTTGTCTTTTCTGTTGAAATAATCATATTAAATTCTGAGGAAACATTTTTTAGATTGAAAACTGATCTTTGTAGGTCATCTTCCCTCGTAGCCAGCAATGCAACATCATCAGCATGTAATATGGTGTCTAGGTGTTCAAGGTGTTTATTGATATTGATCCATAGCGTCCTTGTTTCCAAGTTTCCATTATTGCATTATATATATTATAGAAAGTAGAGGGGAGAGTCCAGAGCCTTGTTTTACACCACCATTTATTGATTTCCACTCAGTCCGGTTCTTGTTCAGTTTTACAGAAATGAGAATAGATTTGTAGATATTGTTAGTAATCTGTTGAGACACATTGTCTTGTTTTAGAATATCGAGCAATTTGTTTCTGTTTACTTGGTCAAAGGCCTTTTCAAAGTCCACAAATGCAATGTGTGTTTCCAAATTGAATTCTCTATGTTTTTCTATTAATATCTTCATAGTGAAATTTGCGCCTTTACAGAAACCTTCTTGTTCATTCCCCGCTTTATCTTCGTAATGTTGCTGCAACTTATCTTTAATGATATTTTCATATATTTATAACACTCTACATTCTCTGTAATGGAAATCTTTTCTTGTTACAGGGCCTGTCTCGATTTAAAGATGGTTTACTTGTTGCTGAGATGGACTTGAATTTGTGTCGTCAAGTTAAGGATCAGTGGGGTTTCAGGGTAAGTTGGTTCTTAGATTAATTATAGACAGTATAAATCATAAAAATATAGGACAGAAGATGGAGCATATCTTGACAGCCTAAAGCGGGTGAAATGACTAACAAAATATAGAGAGAGGTCAGGGCTGACATGAAAACACATAAAGACCCTCCTGTCTTCACGTACGGCTGTCTTGATAGATGCACTTTCCCTTCATCAAGCATATTTTTTCACAAGCCTTGATGAAATAAGAAAGTGGAAATGAGCTTCTTGTGGTATGAGAAGAAATAGTACTTTTTAAACCAGTATAAAGGGGAATAATATTAATTATTCTTCTCCCTTTTCTTCAGCGTTTGTCCCTCCTGGTGGTGGGGTCCACTACATGGATTCATTGTTTCCATTTAGTTTTCTCCTGTCAGGGTGGAGATTGTCGCTCTTCAGATCTTTGTGAAGAGTATTAGCCCATCACTGTTTATGTCATTTCCTACCGGTGACTTCTAACGTGTAACACATCTTCGCGATAGTGTCGGCCCCTGTCCTCTGTAGATGTCCAAACCATCATAGATAACTCTTGTCAATTTTGTCTTTAACCGCTGCAACACCAAATCTCTCCCTGATGGATTTATTGGAGAAGCGATCCAGTTTAGTGATGTCAGTTCTCCACCTCAGCATCTTAGTCTCCATGATGCCCAATCAGACACCTTGTCCCCATCTTATTCAGCCAACATTCACAATCATACAGTGCAACAGATCAGATGACAGTACGATAGAGTTTTGATTTGAGATTATCTTTCATCCTCTGGTCACAAGTGATGCTGGTCATTGTTTGCCATTTCATAATAACAGTATGGCATCAGCTACCATATACAGGCATTTTAATTTGATGCCATCTGGCGGCCTGCCCATCAATTTTGACATTCCATTTTACTTTAGGCCTAGGCAGAGTAAACTGAATTCCTCTTGGGTGTCTTTAACTGAGTTTTAATGAATTTTGTTGGGTGAACACCAGATGTGTCACCAGAGATCTTTTACATGCCAGCATCATACGACATGGGGTTTCAAATGGGACTTTTGACAGCCCTTCAAAAACTGACTACTTCTGCCCAGTTTGAACCCGCAATCTTGGGATCTGGACCGACACTCTACCACCGATCCATACAGGTGAGAGCTTCCTAACAGACTGCCTACAATTTTTTTTCTCGAGAATTTTGGGTCTTGGTGCCCTTTATAACAACCCTACAGCACTGGAGGTTAAATACAGAATTCGGCTTGTAATATTAACAAGAAATTCAAAAGACGTACCCTTATCAGGCAGTACATCAGTTGCTGAAGGAAGAAACATTACACCTTTGCCGGACATTCAAACACAGGATGAGGAAACAGATGAGGAATTCTTCAAACTAGTTTACTGTGCATCGAAGTAACAGAAGAAAGCCCAGGGAATATAGTACGTAGTTGTGAAATTGAAGATATTAAAGAATGTGAAGAAGAATTACTGAGAAAAGTCCATGATTAGGGCAGAAATGTTCTGAAAATGAGGATGTTTCTCCTGACACTGTTCAGTACATGCCGAGCTACCTCACATTTAACCCTTTCCGCTCATGTGTCGACCTGAGGTCGACAGCCGGCACTTAGCGTTTTAGCTCGTGTGTCGACCCTGAGTCGACACATTGTTTTGGCACTCATTGCTAGGTTACCTGGAATGCCAGGGCTTTTGTACTTTGTTTCGTAAGTGCTGTTCCCTTCCGGAAACCGAAAGAAACCAAATACATGTTTTAGTTTCTCTTTGCTTGGCAGAATTGCTCCATTTCCTTGACAATGGAAAGCAGTCGCGTGAAGCAACACGGCGGCGCACAGTCTGACCGAAGCTGAGATTCTTGCATCTATTTTGGCTGATTTTGATAATAGTGACCATGAAAGTGATGAAAATTTTGAAATAGGTGATGAAAGTGATATATGCATTAGTGATTCAAATGACGATATTGATATCATGGAGGAGGCGATAGTATTGTGACTCGTTTCGGTCCCAGTCATACAGTGCTGACTTCAAACATGCATTGGAGATCGTGGAGAACGGGTGATACAGTATTAGCCAAATTTCCTTACAGATGAGTCAGTGGATTCATAAGTTGTGGCAATCAGGACCTAAAATAGAACTAGAGTACTGGTAGCTATTTTTTACTGATCAGTTGATAACCTCTGTTGTCCATGAGACAAACAAATTTGCCGAAATGAAAATACAGAAAAATACTCCACTTCAGAAGAGATCTGTCTGGTTTTCTTGGAAAGTTGTGACTTAAGAAGAGCTGAAGGCATTTATTGGTGTAATTGTCAACATGGGGATGAACAGTAAGGCAGAAATGCAGGATTATTTTTAGTGAAGACTGGTTGGATAAGCAAGTAGGGCTCCATCCAGGCATTTGCTTAGAACGATTCCACACACTCAAGACATACCATTAAGAAGGTGAAAAACATGATTGTGTGTCATGTAAATACCATACATTCATTAATTTTGTAGTTCCTTCCTGTATATATTGTTACAATCAGTACTTAATACCAGGTTTTAAAATATGAAAAATGCTGACAGAAATAAATACGAGTTGGGAGAAATCAGGACTTACAAATAATTCGAGTAGAAAGGATTAAATGTCAAGCGGTTGATAAAATCCTTGGGATAATGAATTGAAATATACCCGATTCCTGGGGCAGGTACTGGTTCCTGGATATCTACTGTTTCTCTAGGGAGCCTTTTTACTCTGACAAAAGATTGGGTGAACACAGTCAAACAATTCAAAATTGTATTTGCTGGTTTCCATGGGCATGACAGTTCGAAGTGTGACAAAGTGATTAAAACTTTGTGTTCAGTTATTAAAGCAATGTTTTCTCAGGTGCATGAAAATATAATTCATTTGTATACAAGGATGAGGACATGTATTCACATCAGGCATTTGAATAAAGAAAGGCAGTTGGAAGTAGCAAAGGAATATGCTGCAAAGTAGAATCTAATGTGGACTGCATCTCAGCCAGTAAAATAATGAGGATTCTATTCACTCCCCTGGTCCCCTCACAGCTGGCAACTGATGCATGTTGGCTTACAGAATACAAGTATTTTTGTTTTACAACAAGTTAACACATTGTTTTCCGGGCGCGCGCTACTCCATTCATTCCTGTGGACCGGCAACAGAAGCACACCTAGCATGAGAAGTAGGATGAAATATAAATACCTGTAAAACCTGAAAATGGTTCTAGGACTGTATTTTCATCCTTATTTGTCCATCCAACAACCTCGCTGTCACTACTATCACTGGCATTTTCACTCGTATTATTGTCGCCGTCAACAGACTCGTCTGAACTGAATGTCGCACTTTCACTTCCACGCGCATATTTTGATGCTGACGGACACACATCTTCACAATCACGAATACACTTTCGCAATCACTAGTGACATCAGATAAACTATCAGCATGAAATTCTCCAAATATTTCATCATCGTTCAAGCTGTCTTTGCTACAGCGCGCCATGCTGACGTCTGACAATACACTTGGTCACGTGGTACTGAGTGTTATGAAATCACACTTCCTGTGTTGAAAGCATTGTCAAGGAAAGAATATATCTATCTAAATTCCGATCAACAAAAACTTGAGTTTGTAAACAACACGAAATATTTCGATTAATAAACGGCGGAGAGGATAAAATCACACAAGAATGAAGTAATTTGAAAAAATGTTAATTTACGTAGCCGGTCGCCCGTGCACCAATACGAAACTACGTTAATTAACGTAGCCCGTTATTAATGTGTTAAATTAAATTAATGCATGGTGGCCTGGAACTCGTTCAGTTGTGTACCATACCGTATTCATTTTGCATTTTAAAAATGTGTAAATTACTCACAGAAGTAGTACGTTCTAACAACCTATGCAGCACATGCTGTCTTAAGGCTGTCCACCTGTTTACTTCATGCAATCAGTGGCAGCTTCCCTTGCCGGACTGGGCCCCCTCTGCCCTCTGCTCATACTCGCCTATCATTGTGTTCTTCCTTGTGTATGTTCGTATCCTCCTTCTTAGTTTCCTATTTTTGATTACTTAAATTCTTATATTTCTTTGTTATATTTCCATTACATTTTTTTAGTTTCACTGCAGTATTCTTGACACTAAAACATGTGAATGGAAGTGAAAAAGAGTGTCCAATTCTTGGAGTAACAATGACCTCAAACTTAAAGAAAGAAATACCCTTTCACTAACTGAAAGTATTTTATAGTGTATCATGGTTGTAATTTATTTGATATTGTATTGAAATGTCTGTCCTTTGGATTGCATCAACCAAGATAATGAGAGTTTTATTTAATTCAAATTAGAATTGCTTTCCTCAAGGATATTACCAACCCTGTATTCATTATCTCCACTGGTTGTATGACATCCTTGTAGGGCTTATCAAGAAAGTCTCTAGGAGAACTGTACCACAAGGATGCAGAACTCGGTACATTTCAGGAATGTCAGAGAGTGATTAAACTTTGCGAACCACTACCAAGAATTCTTTGAGACAGATTCAGCCGGAGAAGATCTAATGCTGGCTATTGCTGAAAACAGCAAAGGAAAGCGGATCGATCTAGTAAACATGCAGGTGAACATCAGGAAGGCCTGGTACTCCACTACAATCTCAGTGGAGATGTCAGAAAGGCAAATAACAGCTTTGCTGAAGAGTCCGCAGATCAGGTGGCAAGTCAGCTTCTCCTAAGTAGTAAAATCTGTGATAGGAAAGCATGGGAATCTCTAGTGAGCAACCTTGAAGCTGAGAAACAGTTCTTCAAGGAATCTTTTTCCATGGCTGAGCTGGAAGCAGCCATCTCTGAGATAAAATTGAATAGGACACCTGGAGCCGATGAAATGAGGGTCAAGCAGGTCAAGAACTTCGATCAGAACACACTTCAGTGGCTTCTAAACGTAATGAACGTATGTTTCACCAATCTGCAAATCCTAGAGATGTGGAGGAAAACACACATTGTTGTGTTACTCAAACCAGGAAAAGAAGCAAATGAACCAAGAAGCTTCTGCCCGGTGTCTCTGCTATGGCACACTTTCATGATCACCAAGGAAGTGCCCTAGCTCTAGCTTTATACATCATCTGCACCAATGATCAACCAATCCAAATACCATCGGACAGTACATCTATGCTGATGATGCAGCTGTTGCTACCCAAGGCTGCAGTTTTGTGATGGTAGAACAGAAACTGTCAAGACTTTGGACAAGCTTTCCCTGTACTACAATGCTAACTTCCTTAAGCTGAACTCGAGCAAGACACAAGTCTGTGCCTTCCTCCTAAACAACAGGGAAGTATAGCAACAATTGGGTGTGATGTGGCGAGGTAACTGCCTGATGCGAAAATACCTGGGCATCACGCTAGATCTTCGAGCTGCACTGTGCCAATTCCAGCAGTAAAATCTGCGCTCAAAATAACATATCAGGACCCTGACAAGCAGAGTTTGGGGAGCCGACCCACAGACCCCTAGAACATCAGCCCTGGCAATATGCATATGTGTCTCAGAGTATGCTGCACCAGAATGGAACTTCTCTGCTCATGTAAAGCGGCTAGATGTTGCTGTTAATGAAACAGCATGAATGTTGGCTGAATCTGAACGGACATTGCTGCAGATATGGACAGGACGAAGCAGGGGACAGATGCCTGTCATCCCCTGCAGGGACACTGGCCCCTGGCACAACAGCTCAAGTCCAGGCAGAGTTTCTTGTGTTGAACCGTGATTCTCGAGGGATCGCAGGAAAAACACTACCTTGCCAAGTGGAGAAATGAGCTGGCTGATCCTGCCGTCGCATTGAAAGATTACCTGACTTCTGGTGGTGATCTGCCCTATGCAGTATGGAGGATATTACATGCACGACTAACCTTCAGAAGCGGGGCTTCCTTGCAGTAGATGCAGATATCCTGTGTGGGTGCAGGACTGTCCAGGATCCCAGCTACCTGCTGATCCGACCCAGCTTGATCATCCATGCACAATAGATGACATCTCTCAAGCAACTGACAAGGCTATCTCAGCTGCTAATTTTTGGAATTTTTTACTTTGACTGAACTCAGGTAGGAAAGGAAGAGTCCATATATGTAACACATTGAAGCCCGTGGTGGAGCTAGGCGCTATGAAATGCTCACTACCAAAACTGACAAAATGAATTTTGGCCAGTGTTCTTGTAGTAAGTTACTGAAAGTAGGTATTTTTATAATATCCATATTGAACCTGCCTGATGGTCACGATTGTTAAAGCGTCACGTCTATATGGTCTGACACTGTGGTTACCCGTTTCTAGTCCCATTGGTTGAAAAAATTTCAGATCAGAATATTGAAAAACAAATTTGTATCCTCGTCCCGAGGTGGTGCAGCTCTTTTCAGGTACACCCCAAGGAGGTGAGCTGCATGGACCATTTTAACCACATACCAGCACTCCTACCATTCGTAAATTTCTGACAGTTCCAGGAATCAAACCCAGCCCTCTGAGGATGGCAGCTAATAGTGTTAATAGTCTGCTACGGAGACGGACTATCAGAATGTTGGCTGGCAGGGTGGGAGAGGTGGTGGTATATAATTTCTAATCACTAGACTGCGTGCCGAAAGCCTGGATTCAATTCCAAAACTCTTCGCAGCGTTCATATGGAGTGAGTGTATGGCACCTGATGCTGATTCGTCCATCGGATAGGGATGTTAAGCCTTGAGCATACCCCTTGGTGGTAACAACCGGGCTAGGCTGTGAGCTGGCACCAGGTTTCACCCTCTCCCTTCCACTATCATATATCACATCATTAATTTTATCTATTAATACCTCTGATGTGACTGACGTCAGGAAGGGCATCTGATTATAAAAACTCTGTACGTAGATTCATCTCACTTCATACCTGACCCCATAGAGAAACCGGACAAGGGTTGGACATGCACAGTATCCATTTTGAAGTTTAGAATGATATAAAATTGTGGTTCCTTTAAGATATATCTTTGGAAACTACCTCATTTTAGAAGAGAAATGATTTATTTTTTTGTATAAATAAAATACACATTTTAAGTACATTTTATACATGTCTCAAGATATTGTAAACTTCATTTGTTACAGATGACTCAACGTCTGGATTTGTACGCTAAATCTTTAACAGAAGCCACTCAACTTGACTTCAAACCACAGTTGATAGAATAAGTTCTCCTCCAGGAGATATGAATCGATGTGCCTTCTAGTATCTGGTGTAGTCAGGTGTTGTGCAACCTGGAACAGAATTTCTCTTTTTATGTCGGATGCAGAACAATTTAATACTACAAGTTTTTCTGTGAATATTGGTTCTCAAAATACTGAGGTCGAGTCAAAGCCTTATCTACATAATAGGAGAGTTTCTGTTCCTTATTCATACATCAATTTTAAGTTGCTTTTTAGCGCAATTATATTACATTAACTATTTTAATTCTCCCACCTTCATTACTGAGAATGAAATGAAGTTGCCACAGAAAGACTGGAAAGTGAAGGTTGAGCTATGCTAATCCAGCCATTGACAGTTATCTGAAGCAGGATTTACCCCAACTGTATTTATATGTGTATATATATGTATATTTGGTACAACTTTATTTTTAGGAAGAAAGGCAGATATTCCTATATATACATTTTTAAAATTTCCAATGGTAAGTACACTGATAAATACATCATTAACCCATGTATCCTTGTTGCTTCATAGTAGCAGTCACAACATTCTTCCTTCTGAGAAGAGCAGCGCAAGTTTTCAGGTGATTTCTGCCTATCATCTCCGTGCAAAGTTTGCAGTTCACTCAGAAAGTGTCAAACTGATGAATGTGTTTCCTCAGGCAGTCGTGTCTGACATTCAGATGAAAGGTGGCAGCTGCCTTTCTTCGTGGCCAGTGGAATATTAGAGATTCTTCCTTTCCAGTATAGGGCTCAAAGAATTAGAGTCACTTGCACTGCTGCAAACATTGCACAGCTTAACAGGTTTGTAGCGTCATGTACCACTCTTGTTGGTTTTTTTTTACTCCAGTCCATTTCACCTCAGTCTGCCCCACTCCACTCTGCCAATTAATCTGCATGTTTATATAGAACAAGTGGTTAAGGAAATCAAAGAGGAATTTGGAAAGAGAATCACAATCCAGGGAGAATGAATGAAAACCCTGAGATGTGCTGATGATATTATTTTATCTGAGACTGCAGAAGATCTGAAAAAATTGCTGAATAGAAGCTTTTGAAATGCAGTGTTGCAGAGGAATGCTGAAGGAGAGATGGATAGATTGAATCACAGATGATGAGATACTGTATCGAATTGGTGAGAGGAGATTCATTTGGCTAAATTTGATGAGAAGAAGAGATAGAATGATAGAATACATTTTAAGACACCCAGGACTTGCTCAGTTAGTTTTTGAGGAAGTGTAGGCAGTAAGAATGGTAGAGGTAGACCAAGGTATGAATATGACAAGCAGATTAGAGCAGATGCAGTAGTTACATAGAAATGAACAGATTAATAATAATAATGCAGTCCCACTAACTACTTTACTGTTTTCGGGATGAAAAGATTAGCACAAGATTGCATTGCATGGAGGGCTGCATCAAATCATTGTATAGACTGATGACTCAAACAACAAGAACAAAAACTAACCTTCCCTCGGCAGACTGCCTGGCATTGAACCAGGCTAGCTCTCTGTGCCCACTTAAGCCATCACGCGTATCACCTCACTTTGACATAAATAACCATGTATGTAGCTGCCAGCCTTCTGAGGAGATGCTATAAACATTTAAGATATTCCCTGGTTTGATGCAGTTGACCACACCACCCTATCTTGAGTCACTCTCTTGACTGCTACAGAAATATCTCACTGTACATCCTTCCTAATCGGTATGTCATACTGATCTCATGGCCATTTTTATCCCATATGCTGCCCTCCAAAGCTAAATAAACAAGTCCTGTGCATCTTGGAATGTGACCAATCAACCTGTCTCTCCTTTGAGACAAATATCACCAAGTCATTCTATTCGCTCCTATTTGGTTCATTACCTCTTTGTTTGTGATCTGATTAACCATTCTTCAATAACACCACATTTTGGAGGCCTTTATTTTCTTTCTGCAGCATTTATCAAACCATGTTTCACTCCCTTATTGTGCCACGTTCCAGGTATATACTTTTAGAAATGACAGTCTGACGTGTATATTTATGTTTGTAGTGAGTAGGCTCCTCTTTTTCTTGGAGGCTTTCTTTGGTTGCAAAATTCTTCTGCTTCCTTTATGATTTCATCTCCTGGTGTTACATCTCATGTTTCACCTGACCTTACTGTACTACTATTTTTGTGGATTTGATTTTGTATTCATTTTCCAAAACTGTGTCCATTGTATTCAGTATCTCTTTCAAATCTTCTTCTGATTCAGATAAGATTACTGTACCATCAGCAGATGTGAGAGTTTTAGTTGTCTCTCCCTGAACACTGACACTTTTCCAAATTTCTCTTCAAATTTCTTCATTATATACTCTATGTATACATTGAAAAGTAGTGTAGACAGACTACACTTCTGTCTCACCGCCTGGTGGATGGTTGCTTCTTTTTTGTACTGATTCATATCTCTCTGCCTTTACAGCAAATTTAGCCAGAAATTCAATTGTAATCTTATAGCTCCACGATTATGGCCGTGCCTGGCTGTAAAAGTAATAATGAACATACAGTACAGTGATGAGAAATACCCCTGAAACCATCAATAATGGCAGGAAACTTGATGAATGTACAAATCTCTGCAGTCATACCAACTATGTGGGGGTTTTTCCTTTTTCTTCTCTAGTGGTTTAACGTCGCACTAACAAATCACATATTTTTGGTGTCAGGATGATTGGAAAGAGCTAAGATTTTACCACCCGTGTTAATGACTACCAGATTATTTCATGTTTGTAGAGAGAAATGGACTATCTTTTAAGGTAGCCTTGACAAGAAAAAGATCATGCTGGTGCATATCCAGCTTTTGTATGAGCCGTTGTGTTTACAAGAACATATAGGCAGAAAAACACCGAAAAGACATTGTCTTTCTTGTATCTACTGCAGTGAGACAGAGAACAAAAGAATTCCAGTTACAGCAGGCAGAAAGATAAGCAATATTGAATTCCTTCATGAACATGTTAATAATAATAATAATAATAATAATAATAATAATAATAATAATAATAATATGATTTATTAAACCAGCCTCATGGAGTTGAGATACCATATTTGTTTATTACCTAGCGACAGAGATAATCTGCTCCTTGACTGAGTGCTTGCATGGGTTCACTCATTCTCGTGAGGTGAACTGAGAAGCTGTCTGATATGAGAGATAAGAGATCTGGTCAACAAAGCTAAGTAGTATATCTGATTGGCAGTGTGACACTCCATTGTCTGCAGGCCATATCACAGGGCAACAGGACAGTATGCATCACAAGTTTACTTGTAGATGATGCATTATGCAGGCTTTTGATAAGTAAATTGTGATATCTGGTAAATCATTTAAATATCTGTAAAGAAGGTGGGGGAGAGGTGTAATAGTACAGAGTTTTATAATTAATAGTTTAATGCTAATTTTGAGATTATCTTATTGTCATAAAATTTATACTTGTTGATACTGCTGTTTTGCATTTATTTAAATATTTTTACTACGACGTTTTTACTTTTACCTTGGTTTTTCTATGGAAATGATTCCTGTTTTGGGTAGGGTGGGTTACAAGATTTCCAATGTGCACGAAGTTCTGACCATTCCCACACTTAAATGTATTTTTATTTTAACTTGTTTTAATCCTTCCTTCATTTGCTTTTATGGTTTAAAAAAAAAATCTTCATCCTAGAATAATAATAATAATAATAATAATAATAATAATAATAATAATAATAATAATAATAATAATAATAATAATCGTATGGCCTCAGCTACCGTGTGCAGACATTTCAATTTGACGCCATCTGGCTGTCTGCTCGTCAATTTCGACGTTCCGTTTTACTCTAGGCCCCCAATAGATGGCAGACCGAGTAAACTGAAACTCTCTTGGGCATCTATGGCTGAGATTTAATGAATTTTGTCGGGTAAACACCAAATGTGTCACCAGAGATCTTTTACATGCCGACATCGTACGACATGGAGTGTCGAATGGACTTTTTTCCGCCCCTTCAAAAATCCGACTACCTCTGCCGAGTTTGAACCCGCTATCTTGGGATCCGGAGGCCGACACTCTACCGCTGATCCACAGAGGCAGCTTCATCCTAGAATAGTCACTTGACTTAAAACACTTGAAAGTTTTGGTGAACTTAAAAATATCTATGAAGTTATCAATAATATACAGCTGACAGTTGCTACCCATCATTTTAGACATGAAGCTGGACAAAGTATTCTTTGATGTAATACTAGTGATACCTGTGTACTTCATTGCAAGTGCAAATCACACTGAACTCTTTTAAGCCCATTAGATTATTACTTTAGAAAAAGATTCTCACAGGGTAAAAAAAAAAAAATGCTTATGTTTGTATACTTTACGCTGTTTAGCTTCTGTGGCTCAATATCAAACTCCTCGGTTTGAAACTATAGTTTAGCGAATTTTCAATTTTCCTAGGAATCTTGGGACTTTGGTACTAAGTTTTAAATTTCTAGGTTACCTCATTAATTCATGTGTCTTTTGATTTTTTATATCTACTGTTATATTTCAGCTTCCATTTATTAGTTTAGATTTTGAGTTGAATGAAACAAAATCACAAATTGCCCACAGCATTCTGAACTCCTTCCCATTTTACAAAAGCAGCAGCAAGGTAATTATTTGCTGGTGGAACAAAAGTGTGTACCGGTACAGTAAATGCTACTTTGAAGATAGAAGTGTAAACAATAATTTGTGAGAAAATTAAAATTTATCATCAGTTTTCAATTGAACATTCTCTATGGGTCATGGTCTTGACACTGAACACCACCTGAGTAGGAAGTAAAATGACTGGACTTTGGATTTTAGGCAAAAACCTACTTTTTCCCTGAAGAGAGAACTTAAAATAAAGTTGTATTTACAAGTTTAATTTACAGCGTCTCTCATATAGACCCAGACTGAACGCACGATGTTTGTACTATGCACTACGGCAGCTGCAGTATGGGAGGCTCGTGCATAGTTCTTGACCTTGCAAGCAGCCTGCACGTGTTCCACCTGGCATGCATGAATCGCCAGTCTGAATCTCACCTGTTAACATGGTGAGAGAGTTATCACTCCAATACTGTATTTTTGTATGTAAAAGTTCTGGTTTCATCTTAATGATAGTGTGAACAGTCATAACTCTCGCTATTGGTGTACAGAAAATCCTAATGGTGTTTATGAAGTCCCTCATTATGATAGGAAAATTGGTGTTTGGTGTGCTGTTAGTGCAAGATGAATAATTGGGCCTATTTTTTCGAGACAATAGTAAATGCAGAGAGGTACCAAGATGACATTTTGACAAGATATAGGCCCTGTTCATACAGCAGAAGATTTCCTTCTTACAATCTCGGAAGTGTTTGCAGACAGAGTGATCAGTGCTGGTATATTTCCACCTCGTTCTCCAGATCTAACAATGTGTGATTCTTACTTGTGGGGGTAAACTGAAAGAAAAAGTGTATTGAACAAATCCTCACACATTGGAGGAACAAAAAGGAAACATTACACTGACAGAACTCACTCGCGTCAGCCGGAATGTGGTTATGAGATACAATGCCTGTATAACTTAGGAAGGATGACACTTCCAGCATCTTTTATAAGCAGGACAGCCGCGCTACATAAGTTGGGCTGAGGCAGCTGCCATAATGCAGAGTACAAACATCGTGTATTTGGTCTTAGTTTATGTACTTATAAGATTATAAATGGGAGTCCTATAGTGCCTAAAAATGCCTAAATTGATGTTAGAACCTATATTCCTACAATTCCTACTTTTCTAATCCCTAAATCGATTAAAATGCTTTTAATTTATTCTGAGAAATTGAAATATTTGCCGACTCTTTTCAGTATCTTGGAACAGTATATTCTTGAAATACTTTAAAGGCAAAATATTAAAATCGGCAAGCTGTAAATCACACTCCCCGAAAGAACTTTTCGCTGTAAACACGCCCATAGTCTGTGTGTGTCACAAGGCGGGGGACAGTGCGTGTTGACCTGCTGGAAACAGAACTCTTCATTTTACTCACTGAAAACATTTGAGAGTTTGTTTGGTCAGTGTATGAATTATGCCGAAAGTGTCAGATTCCAAGTCGTCTTTAATTAAACAGTGGTTACAGGATTTCTCCATTTCATATCAGATGATAAAGTTACATTCTGTGATGTTTGCAGCAAAGAGGTGAGTGAAATTTGTCATATATTTCACCCTAACGAGTTAATAAAAATGTTTTTTTTATTGAGGCTTGTTAAAATATGTAAAATTGAACCTGCCTAAAATACATTTTTAGAACCTACTATTTTTCATATTTCAGAGCCTATTGCAGGCACTTAAAATAACATTTTTAGCACCTAAAAATCCAAGGTCTAAAATGATACAGCATTTCTGAAACTCCTTGCTCTTGGTTTAACAGACTTTCTGCTGTAAAAATCAAGGTATAGTAAAATCCTCAGTACAATTTCTGTGCCATAATACCTCGCCCCTGTAGGAAGTGGCTATTCCCAGAGAAATTATTTTAAAATATGTAAGATAATTGTTTACTTCTACAGACATTTATTATTCCATATGTTTAGTGTTTTTATTTTGCTGGAATTTTTGAGGTGACATGAAAATAGCCAGATTGGTTGATAGTACAAGCAGGTGAGAACAGTGGCAAAAAGGCAGTCACTGTGAAGATGATATGGCTAAGTTAGGAATGAACTCTGTAGTCAAAGCCGAGCATATGAACTGGCTTCAGTGGTAGGGTGGTGGTAGTAGTAACTGATGTGAAGTACCTTGTGCAGGCATTTTAATTTGATTCCCTTTAGGCTGCCTGCATGTCAATTTTGATGGACCATTTTATGCTACCAGTTGGCAGAGAAACAACCTCTGTTGGGTGATGTGTGGCTAAGTCTTATATAATTGTGTCACCAGAGATCTTTTACGTGTCAACATTGTGCGGCATGGAGTGTGGAATGGACGTTGTTCCGTCCTTCAAAATTCTGACTACCTGTGCCAGGATCTGGAGGCTGACACACACTACCACTGATCCAAAGAGGGAGTTAGTGCTAGCGTCATATGAAAGGAATAGAAGAGACTTAGGTTATCTGGTTGAATAATAATAATAATAATAATAATAATAATAATAATGTATGGCCTCAGCTACTGTGTGCAGACATTTCAATTTGACGCCATCTGGCCGCATGCTCGTCAATTTCGATGTTCCGTTTTACTCTAGGCCCACTAGATGGCAGACCTATTAAACCGAAACTCTCTTGGGTGTCTATGGCTGAGATTTAATTAATTTTGTTGGGTAAACACCAAATGTCTCACCAAAGATCTTTTACATGCCAACATCATACAATGTGGAGTGTCAAATGGACTTTTATCCACCCTTCAAAAATCCGACTTCGTCTGCCGGGTTTGAACCCGCTCTCTTGGGATCCAGAGGCCGACCCTCTACCACTGATCCACAGAGGCAGCTACCTAGTTGAGTAATGGACTTGGTCATGAAGCATAAGAGAAATAGAGGGAGACCAAAGAGATTGACAGCTATAGTTCATCTATCTGTTGTGCTCTTGTATTGTGTTTTTCTTTTGTATGTGCTATGAGCATTGTTTTGTGATAAATTTGGCAGCTGTACGACCTGAAATTTTAGGAGCTTTGTATTTGAAAAACTAACATTGGTTCTAGATTTAGTAAATTGAGGGGTTCACTAGTAAATAATGGTAAAGGACATGGCATGTTTAATAGCAACCACAAGTGAATTATAATGATGACATATTTGTGGTTGCTGTTAAACATGCCATGTCCCATACCATTATTTACTCCCAAGCCCCTCAATTAATACCTTTGTTGATGAAATTGTATGTATTCTTATGAAATAAATGTTTGAAGTGCTAATAGTAGAGTATTACATGTGATGGATGGTAGAATAACTTTTACTTATTTGTGTAAGAAAGAATACCGTATTTACGCAAATAATACCCGCATATTTAAAAAAAAAATTGAGGCACAAAATTGGGGTGCGGGTTGTATTTGAGTCAATGTTGGCATATTTTTTTCAAAATCAGCCTTCCTAAAATTAAGGTGCAGGGATTATTGGGTGGTGGGGATTATTCGCGTAAATACGGTATTCTATATTTTTGACAGTGTTTTTGAACTACCGAATATTTTATCTTTGTGAAAAAATATTTTGGACTATTTCCGAAAAGTTTAAGTATCATATCGATATAGTTCATTTTAATAACAACCTTCATGAATAGGAAATCCTGGTTTCAAATGGGGATTTATTTAAGATATGATCTTGTCTGATTCTCATCATATGGTGATTGATTTGTTATGGTGATGGAAGGGATATGAAATTGAGTCTGTTACATATATTTATTACATAGTAACACTTTCTCGATTTAGAGCTTGCCTAAAAGACAAAGTATACATGATACCAACTAATATTGTGTAATGGAAGTAGTTGAAGGGAAAATTATCGTACATATCTAGTGGAAGTATTATCATATGATTTTCTTTGTAACGGTGCACTATGTTTCACAGCAGAACAAAGGTAGGATTGGTATCTTAGTAGCATGAAGTTCGATATGGCCATTCACCTGATCTGGCACTAGACTAAAATTAGGTTGTGCCCGAGCTGTATCAAATTTCTCTCTTTCTAAATATTGCTCATAAGAGAAAAGAATTTATACAAATGCCTTTTAAAAAGTTCCAAAGAAGAGCAGAAATTCTAGTCTATACATGTCTGAGTCACTGTATCTTATTTTAAGTAATGGAAAGGAACAGACAGGTAGGAAATCAAATATATGAACAATTAAGAATGAAGTGAGAGGTAAGAGGAGATAAGGACAATCACCATATCTTCATACACTGCTGTTTTCACATACATGGCTCTCTCTTCATCACTGGTGGCCTACACCTGAAGATTTGTCAAGTTGGCATCACAATGAATGCTGAAGCTTGCCTCCCTGAAGAAGTTGAGAAGCAGAATCAAACTTGTCAAGGGCTGAGAAGAAATGGACGTAGAAAAACAGATGTTGATGAGGAGAGAGCCTATTCATTGGAGGATGATAATGTATGAAGATGTGGAGACTGTCCTTGTCTTTTTGTATTTTCAGGTTTGTCCTTATATCCTCTTTCTATTATTTTGTTTTCTCACTCAGACCTTTCATTGTGTGTATCATATTACGTGTTACTTTTCTATTTCTGTCTTTCCATTTATAACTTGAATGTGTAGCATTACTTATCATTACCAAGCTATTCCCATTGATGAAAATATCTGACACATACTGACTGTTACATAATTATGTTCTGAAGTCACATGTAAGTTTACACACAGAAATTAGCACTACTAAACAGGCTCAGTTTCATCGTCTATAGTATTTGTTACCACCAATATTGTTATTGTGAAATAAATAGTTTAAAGATACTGGAATATTATTTTCTACCTACATTTTGCTGTAATGTATTCCTGTCCCTCGCTAATCCTTTGTCACAAAATTGACTAACATCACCATTTCAGTGGTTGTGGTTTGAAGGTGCTGGTTTCTTCTGCTTATGTTCGTCTAGATACTATGTAGCATGGTTTCTGTATTGGGCATAGCTAGACACTTCCTTTCTGTACTCAATGCTGCAGGATTGAATATCTGTGCCGTTATTTGAAATTTAAGAGTTCTATGTTGACTTACTAATTCATCATGTTCTCTTGTGTTTATAAGCTCTGGATTGTGTTTATTCTAAGAACAACACAAATTAGCAGCAATATTTAAACTTTTAGCAACTGTTGGGCAATATTAAGTTAATAAAGTAGCAGCCATAGACTTTAGCATAGACTTTTCCAGTCAAGACAAGGAACAACGGAAAGCCACACTTCATCTAGCTGGCATACTCAGAAGATTACAATGCACTATGCTGTGTGTAATAATGGACAGATCAAAGAGAAATGAAGACAGATACATTTCTTTTCCAAAAAATTTTCACTGAAACTAGACCTCTTTTTTCAAGTGACGCCATAGGTTTATATGGGATTGGCAAGAGCCTCACGATATAGATGCACAACTATTTTATTTATGGTGAATTTAGGGTTCTAAACACTCTTAACCACTGCATCTACAATATACAACATAAGAACTTCAAAATTAAACAATTATGTAGCACCACTTATAATAAAGTAATGTGTACATATACAATGCTCGAGATAAGTTTTGCACATTTTGATTTCATGCAGTATATGTCACAGTACCTCAAAGATGTCTACTATATGCACTGTAGTGTAATGTCCGAGACACATAGTGACGTCAAACCCAGATCAGGTTCAAGATTTGTCTGATATGCATTTGTCGTGTCAGTTTAACACTTTCACTACCAGCTGCCTGAGCAGCTTGCCACTGGTGGGGCCCAGCCGTTTTTAAAAAACTGCCTACTTGACAGCTGAGTTATACATTAGTGTATATTAAAGAATTCATTACTGAAAAAATGTACAAAAGACAAAACATCATTTTCCTCACTATTTTTTTTATTTACACCCATAAGTACATCAAATATTGGAGCCGATGGACAATAGAAAGGAGAACTCAGGGTCGTTGTTCCTGTCCAAATTACTATTCACCCTTCCAACGTTTTCACTACGCACAATATCACACTCATTTTCACTATCTGAAGCTATCGGATCATTATTGTGCAAAATATTCTTCTTTTGGAATCATTGTTAAAGCAAATGAAATGAAATGGCATATGAATTTTAGTGCAAGGAGTGTCTGGGGGATGTGCAGATCTTTTGATTTGACGCCTGTAGGCGACCTGCTCTTCGCGATGAGGATGAAATGATGATGAAGACAACACATACACCCAGCCCCCGTGCCAGCGAAATTAACCAATGACGGTTAAAATTCCTGACCCTACTGGGAATCGAACCCGGGATCCCTCTGACCAAAGGCCAGCACGCTAACCATTTAGGCATGGAGCTGGACTATTACTGCAAAATTTACTCATATTTGAGCTTTGTCTACAACAGAACCACCGTCACTTACTATTCCACTCAGTCTAAGAAGCGCCAAAATTGGCTTGTAAACAAAGAGTAAAATAATGCAAAAGGGAGGATTGTATAGTGCCGAGAAAAGAGGACACTCGAGTCATCTACCAGAAGAAAAACAAACTTCTAGGCAGATCTCTTCTGGTCTCTGAAAACAAAAGCATACTGGAGCGTGCTACATTGAATGAGTGCTAAACGACTTCAGTTCTCTACGAGCCACAGAAGATGGCGCTGTACCTTAATTAAGGCCACAGTTGCTTCCTTCCCAATCGCAGTTGTTTCCTATCCCATTGTCACCATAAGACATAAAGCAAATTGTAAAAATAATGTTGGTAAATTCAACAACACATTCAAGATATAGACGACACAGTATGATGTCTCAAGTGATACCTCTGTCAAATGAGCATTTTAAAAATTCAGACTTAGAACCATAAATTCTTTTTAATTTTTTTCATAGAAAAATGCCATATGTTAAATAAATACACACTATTGTTACAGTTAAAACATTTGACTTTATATTTCACAAATTAATATTAAAGATGATACTGTTTACATTGTACAGATCAGATCATCTAACACTGCATATTAACAACCTTCAAAATCAGTTCAATAAAAAAATACAAAAAGCTTAACTACTAGTAAGTATTCAATCATATTGTTGTAATGCTATTACGGATAAACAAACAACGCATCAACATAACAATTCAAGACCATAGTCACACAATGATAAGGGGAAAATGCAAAATATTAGAATGGAGTGATCAAGTGAAGCAAGAACATGATATAAATGTAGTGAACTCTCAATTATTCAGCTAAAAATTGAATACAATGTTTTTAAGAATATATAACTTACTAATGTTTTGTAGTGTATGTTATTTTTCCTACTTTTGAATAAGGCCTTCTCTAAGTCCTGTTGTTAAAAAATGTAGCTCTCACGACAGTAGTCAGTCCTGTAGTGTGTGCCTATCAGTCCAGCATCTCCATAAAAAAATTAAAATTTCTGTTAGTAATCAATCTGCATGGTCTTCAGTTTTCATGACAGAATAAAGTGAAAATAGTTTTAAAAAGCAAAACCTTCAAAACATAAAGGTTTTAAAAAGTCTAGGTATGGAGAGTCAGGTATCTGACTCCTACAGTGGTTAATTCATTATAGAAACAGTCTACATAAAAAGTACTATTTCCTTTTTCTTAAGTAGGTATTGCCCAGTATGCATCCTAGAAAGAGATTCAAATTTTGACTGCCTTACATCTCATTACATGGCATAAGGAGTAAAAATATATTAATATATGTCGGTCATAGAAATATAAAATTAGCAATCAAAACATCAAACCATCTTTTCCAAATGTTGAATTGTATTATTTTTACAAAATATGCATATACATTCAAAATGGTGTAAAACTAGGATTATTTAAAGATATTAGTACTCATTAAGCAATTTGTAGAGAAATTCTGCAAGGAAAAAAATTCAAATATTTTGATGTGTAACATTAGCCATTTCATAGTGCAGTTGCGTGTCTTGTGCAGAATCGCTTCACCACATCTTCATCTACTCCAGGACTGATTTTTTTTTTGATACATTAATTCAAATCAACAGCATAATCATGGAAAGGATAATAGTTTTTTAGAAAATCTTTGATTGATTTATCATCATGACTACTAAATGTGACATCACCTCAAGCAAAATGTCCAAATTTCTGAGTTGGTAACAGAAGAAATACAAATTAATGGAAAGCAAAGCAAAACTAAAATTAGAAAATTTGTTTTACCTCTTCAATGAAAAAGCAGTGAAAATATTCAAACCTGGAATCAAGGTAAATATAACTGCCATTCTGTATAAGATTTGCCGATGGCATTACACTATTGACTGATAGCAAAAAGGACATGCAGGAAATACTACACAAATTCTCATCTAACTTGAAGAGAAAAAAAAAAGAAAAAAAGAAGCCAAATATCAGTATCAATAAATCCAACATTATGACTGTTGGCAGATCAAACCAAATAAAAACACCCAGCATCTACGGTAAATGGGAAGAAACACAATACAACAAATCGACCAATTTTACCATCTGGGCAGTTTAATTATAAAAGACAACAAATGCTGTATGGAAATTAGAAGAACTGCAATAGTGAAACGAGGTTTGACAGAGAGAAGATAGTAAATAACTATCTTAGCATAGAAAAAAAGAAGCAATTTGTAAAAACATTTATTTGGAATGTTTTGCCATATGGTTGTGAAAACTGGACTTGCTCAAGAAGACAAAAAGCATTTAGGGCAGTGGAAATCTGGTTGTGGAAGAGACTTACAAAAACTAGCTGTACAGAAAGAAGTCTATAAACATGTTTTAAAAGAAGCAAAGGAACAAAGAAGCCTCATAGTTGATATCCAGAGGAGGAAAACAAAACTTTTTGGGTACTTACTCAGACACAGTAGCTCTGAGCAAGAGAGGAAAAATGAGACCATGGAAAAAGATGATAGAGGACATTCTGGAAGTCTCCAGACCTTAGAATTATGAAGAAATGAAGACAGCTAAAGAAGCTATATCAACAAGGTACAACCTCTAGAAAATGATGACGGTGGTGGCGTGATGATGACAAGATCTTCTTTTGTACCCCTGCTGGTTACAGAGGGTCATAACAGCTCCCTAAATTACTTAATGTTTGGTTAGAATTAAACAATGATACTGTGTGACAGGCAAAATATACTGAACATCTAAATGTAAGTCATATCAAATTCCCACATTTTTCTCTACAAACTTCAGCCTTGTGATGGCCACTGTATGTTTTTATAAAATGTCTCAATTATCTATTTATTTTGAAATACAGTATGTGACATCTTTCTATCATGTTCTGGCTTCAATGAATCACTCCTTATTTGTCAATAAATGAACATATTCCATTGAAAAGGAGAGTATTGAACTTCAGGAGGTTAATCTACTTAGGTACATAATATCTGTTTAGAAATTCTCACAAATGGGTTTCATTTTTATGATTTTTAGCATTTTAATTTTCAAACATATGTTATAAGCCAGTATTTAGAGAAACATTCTCGTAGCATAGTGATAAAAGCAATGTCTCTGTAATGTAGGTTGCAAAAGCACTGTCAATGTAATATAAGGTAGAGGGGTTCAGGTCTCAATTGAAATAATTGAAAAAAAAAAAAATTTTACTCCCTGCTGTTGTATATAACTGTATATCTTTCTTTTTCATATGCCCTTTTATTGAAAGTTATTTAAAAAATATTTCATCAGTAGCACATTCAAAATGCATTAGTCAAATATACAGTCTTGTAATGTAAGAAAGACGTAATAAAAGTTAAGAACTATGAAACAAGATATTTCAACAAGGAATTTCAAAAGAAACTAAGAGTCAATGGTGACTCAAATCCTATACCTTACATTAGTTCTTTGTACTGGCTTATATGATGGTTTTTAACTGGTGTTTGAAAATTGAAATGCTAAAATCTCTAAAATTTAAGCTCCTTCAAGATAATTTCTAAATACACATTAATTTTGTATTATGTGTTCAAAATACGACTGCACTTAGCCACGCCAGGAATGATAGCTTGTTTACGTCTAGTGCTCTGTCATCAAGTACAGTAGTACATTAAATCTATAACTGCTCAGATAGCCAGTCCTTGGTGATACAGTGGTTCCTTTTGCTCTAACATCACTAGCCCCTGAATGATCAACACACATTCCATTTTGAATCCGATCAATAATTTTTGCTTTCGTAGCACTCGCAAATTCTCCTCTACAAATCCATCTTGTCATGTCAGTAAAAAGTAACACCTAGCTTCTCCAAGAAATAGATAGTTGAAAGAAGCCTCATTACAAAGATTGAAAGAAAGAAGGCGAAGACCGTGGGTCACATTTTTAGACATGACGCCTTCCTTTGCAACATCTTCGAAGGAAAAGTTGTTTGACATAGGGGAAGAGGATGACCAAGAGAGTCCTATTATAAAATCTTGGCCACCAAAATAATCTGCGGCTCTTATTTAACCCTCTTAGTGCCACGCTCTCATGCCAGGAATGTGCGAAGAATGCCAGGCTGATTAGTAGCATTTTGCAAGTCTCTATTTAAAGCACCACCTAATTTACAATTTTGATATCTTGACTTTAAACTTGCAGGAAATGTTAAGGATGGTATGTATTACCAACAATGATTACAATACCATTAAGTATCAAAATATATTTTAAAAAATATTTTCTGAACACTGAAAATGAAACAAAAAAATTAACAAAATTAACAAATAGCAATAAAAATAATTCAAAATTAAAATTACAGATCAAATGTGGTAATCCCTCCACAATACATCCATCCAATTGAATAAACACAGAAAATTTGAAAAGTATCCGTTTGGTAGTTCAGCAGGTATTTACCATTGTGTAACTGCCAATCGTCACATCACCATAGAAACGCATGAAATTCAGAAATTCAATGTGCGTAACTAAATGAACAAATGAGCGAAGTAGTGATAAAATTTGAAACTACGTTCTTTACTCTAGGGAAAAAAAATGTAAGATTTTGCCACCTGCCATTCATAATTGTGCTAAATGTAGAGAGTAAGGCGCGCTACACAAATGATGATGTATCGTTGCTGGCACTTGACATACAAGTACCAAACAATGATATATCCTTATCTGGCATTCTAAAGGTTAAGGCTAAAGCAAACTGTTCTTGACAGAACTTTGTGGTTGTTTAGCCTTTAGAGCATGAATGACTGTTGACCGTACTCAGTCCAATGATGGCCATAGTGATAAACACTAACACCCAACGCAGTTGTATTCCAAATAAGTAACACCAAAGTAGATCAACCTTGCAAAAGTTCAACAAATTTGGTATCTGCCACATTACAGACTTCCCTTGTGAGTAGAGAAAATCAATCACAAGACTCTATTCAGTTTATTACAAACACAAAAGAAATATTGGACATTAATCACAGACAGTTATAGACTAGATGTGGTATATCAGACTAACAAACAACCATAATGATCACAAGTGAGAGTACAGCTGTTTGTGATGCATTCTAAAATAAATCTATTATTGTGCACCTGGTTGAAAGCATCCAGTCAATAATGAATAGATGTAAGTCCAAGGTAGGATAATTGTAGTTGAGACAAAAGGGGGAGAAATTTACTATCACTTTAAAGATACACTTATTCATATTGTCAATTAAAAATAGTTTTTCCATTTCTTCTTTCTTTCAGACCATATTTGAATTAGATAAGCACATGTCATCTAAGCTTAAGTTTATAATACTGAAAGAAATTAACAGAATTACTGGAAACTTTATAATGGTAAATTACCATGAAGTATAGAATATCTTTTAATGTGAACAAAGTAGGAAGTCCATACATCATCTGTTTTGTTACTTCTCAAAACCTTTCAACTATTCCACTTAAGAGTAAATTCCTTACAAATACTGTATGTACAAAAGTGTTTACATTATTTATGTTTAATTCTGCAGCACTTGGTTAAAAACTTTATTTAATATATTTAGTATATTTTCATTGATTAATTGTATGTATTACTCTGTGAAATATTTTTAAAATTGAATTTTCAATCTCAGTCTCTTAAAGTCCATTGCCTTCTGAATCCATTATGTGCAAAACTATTTCATAATTGAGGTCTCTTTTTTTGTAAGCATATGTATCAGATTTCACTCTTCGGGAGTAGTTCCAAGACAATGCTTTATAAATACTACCTACAGCAAAGAAAACACGTAACACTCTTACCTTAAACTAAGCACAAAATGACTAGTATATACATTTATTTTTGTCTAAGTAAACATTTAAGCTCCATAGTCTCTTAGGTCCAAGATTTAAGGGAAGAAAATGAACCATAGGGATTAAGTAAGGGTCTTGGTTACATCAAACCCTTTATCTGATCAGATAAACTCAACCGGGTGAGCAGAATATGAGATGCCCGTGCACATGGTGGCTCCATTTCAGATGCAATGTCAGCCAAAGCTACGGCTGACAAGTTAAGGATCCTGAGAGTTGTGAGAACTTTGAGTGTGTTATCAGTCTGAGCTGCTGAAACTGCGTCTGTACAGTAGCGTGCTAAGAATGCTAAGGCTAATATTAGGCCTTTTTCTTCAATGATGAGTGTTTGTTTACAATTCTTTTAAGCATACAGAACAGCATACAAGCCTTACCATCATTCATCGGCTTAGATGGGTTGGTTACATCCAGCATATGAATGATAGGAGACTGCCTAAACAACTTCTCTACGGTGAGATCGGTCATGGTAAAAGGCCTCAAGGTGCTCCTTTGAAACATTATAAAGATAAGCTTAAGAAGACTATGAATAACAACAACGTAAATGCTAACACCTGGACAACTGCACAAAACCGTATTCTTTGGCGCAAAACTACTGCAGAAGGGGTCTCACTGTTCGAGCAAGCACGTCGCAAACAAGAAATGAAATGCCGTGTGGCCTCCGGAGAGGCCTGGTGCAGGTCTTTTGATTCGACGCCCATAAGTGACCTGGGCATCGTTATGAGGATGAAACGACAATGAAGATGGCACATACACCCAGTCCCCATGCCAGGGGAATTAACCAATTATGGTTGAAATTTCTGACCCTGCCAGGAATCGAACCCGGGACCCCTGTGACCAAAGGCTAGCACGCTAACCACTTAGCCATGGAGCCGGATGCAGACAAGAAAATAAGACCCATTAAAAGCGGAAACTACATCAGATTCAACTGCGTCCTCCACCCATCTTTAGATGTGACTTGTGTGACCGCAAGCTTCATGCAAAGATTGGCTTGATCAATCATCAGCGACATCTCCACAGAGCCAACAGACTTTAAGAAGAATTGCAGGAGAAAAATGTATTCTTGGAAATGAGTAATGGCCGATGACGATGCATACACAATTGTCTTACGCTGTCAGGAGACAATTTCAATGATGTACACTGCTCACAGTAGTAGTTCTCTAATCTCTTTGGCATTTTTCTCAGCAGTTGGGATCTTCCTATAGTTCTGTACGAATGGCCATGAAATTCCTCGAGTTAAAACTAGCAATTCAAAGATATGAGTTTCATTCTTGTCTCTGTATTGAACTGAGATCACAGAGATGAGTTATTTATAAGGTTCAACCTATTCAATATCAATTACGTGTTGTATAGATGTTATTCACAACACGTAATTAGTATTGAATAGGTTGAACCTTATAAATAACTCATCTCTGTTAAAACTAGCAGTTCAAACATTTCGTTATGTGACAACCACAGAATGCATATCTTTACAGTGATTCTTTTTTGTTGTTGTTGTTGGTAATATTGTAGTTTGGTAAAACGCAGCTTGTCTGGCCGTGCATACTGGTTGTGCGGTGGCGGCTGCATGAGGAACTTGTACTCTGCTCAACCTGTATTTTAATCAACCTGTTTGGGTACAGAAGGCCTTATTCTAAACAACTCCACCAATGTATATTATTCAAAGTCTATATGAAGGTTGAATGGCATGTCAATAACACCTTTCTTCTAGTCCAGTTTCCTGTAAATTACCTTCAAGATGGCCTCAACATTTCATGGGAGCACTACCTTTAATGTCTATCCCAGTCCAAATATTAAGCAATGGCTTTTTGTTATGTACAAGCTGGAGTACTGTTTTCCTTCCAACTCTGAGGTATCTTTGGGTGTAAAATTATGGGCATGACCAACACTGTGGCATTATCGAGAAGGTCACTTTAAATATAACAAAGACAGGAAGTACTTCCATATCTCACAGCTTTTGTAAAACTCAAATAGCACACAATTAATGCATTTTTTTTTTTTACAAGTATTGATTTATGATTATTTTGTACATAGAGTGAAATGTAGCTTCCACTGATGGCTGTGACCATGTGGAGGGTGCTCAAGTATGGGTGGCGACATTCAGACCGTGACTAGCGCATTTGAACGTTATGAAAGGTTTAGTGATAGTGCAATAGCCTTCCTGGATGAGCGAGGAAAGCCCCAGGGGCTCTTAACTTGGGAACATTGGTTGGTGACCACGGGGCCCTTAGCTGGGTCTGGGCATTGCTTCCACTTACTTATGCCAGGCTCCTCACTTTCATCTATCCTGTCCAACTCCCTTGGTTAACTCTTTTTGTTTTCGACCCCAACGGTATTAGGTGCGAATCCTAGGAAGTCTTTCATTTTCACGCCATTTGTGGCCCTTGCCTTTCTTTGGCCGATCTCTTCGTTCTTTGAAGTGTCGGAGCCATTCCATTTTTTCCCCCTTTGATCAGTGTTAATAGAGGATGGTTGCCTAAATCATTAATCACCACCACCACCAACACAACTCTCAACCAAACTTGGTATACATGACTTACTATCTGGATAAAGAAAAATGTGAGGGTGTTTAGGGGTGCGAGTGGTGTGACATTTAAAAGTAATTGAAAACAACCAATAATAGTGCCAATTCCATAGATTTCAGGGCCTCGTAGATGAATTCTGACACACTGGATGCTGTTTTAGTTCAAGTTGGGCCTCCATCGGCAAAGGGATTGAGAAGGGGTGAAAATGTCCGAAAAGATTGAGATTAGTATCAAATCCACAGTTTTTGGCGTTGCAAGGCCGATTGGCGACAGTCCCCACGACAGAACTGTGTACATCATATGTATAACATGATGCACAAAAGCATACAAGTTCTCTCTCATTTGTATTATACATTTGAGAGTATTATCTATGTCCCAGACAATCAGGGCTGCCACAAGGACGAAGTTTAATGCACAAAATAATCTAAAAGCAAAAATTAAACACAATAACAATAACTTTAAAACTACAAAAATTTCATAAAATATTAATCAATGTCACAGTAAAGAAATTTACAAGAATTCACTTCACACATAATTAACAGGTAATATAAATCCTAAAAGTAAATTTTTTTAAAAAGTACCTGGGCAGCACTTGAAAAGAGCTGAAAGCCTTAAATACTGGGGAAGTGTAAATGAAGAAAATGGAGGAAACAGGATGGAAATCAATGAAAGAGGAAGGTGTGCAAATGGATTCTTGAACAGTGTGGGAGGAATGATACCGAAGGGGGATGTACCATGAGATGTAAAGGAATTATCTACAAGACTTATTTTGTGCTGATTTTGATGTATGGATTAGAAACGTGGGTGATGAAGGAGAGGGATAAAAGTAGAATACAAGCAGAGGAAATGAATTTTCAAAGGTGTCGAGTAGGTTTAAGGAGAATGGACAGGATAAGAAATGAGAGTGTTTGGGAAATGGTGAAAGAGGTACCTCTACAGGAAAATATAGAAAAGTCAAGGCTGCAGTGGCATGGACAGGGTAAGAGAATGGGAGAAGTGAGGATACCAAGAATGATGTTTAAGTGGAGTTGAAGAGAAGGAGACCTAGAGCAGTGGCGTATACTGAGGGCTACCAAGGCTATCAGTGAAGCTACTGGCTTTATGTCGCACCGACACAGATAGGTCTTATGGCGACGATGGGACAGGAAAGGGGTAGGACTGGGAAGGAAGCGGCCGTGCCTTAATTAAGGTACAGCCCCAACATTTGCCTGGTGTGAAAATGGGAAACCACAGAAAACCATTTTCAGGGCTGCCGACAGTGGGGTTCGAACCTTTAAATGTTTTAGTAGTAGTAGCAGCAGCAGCAGCAGCAGCAGCAGTAGTAGTAGTTCAAGAATTATAAAGACCAGTTTATTTTGGCATCATCCCTCATTTAGGTTTCTTTCCTCACTTGCTCTTGCTAATAACATCTTCACTTTAGCTTTAACCTGGTTGCTATACCCTGTGTGTGTTCACTTTACCTATCATCTAGTGGTGACATATTCACTGACAAGTAAAATACTGTAAGCACACAAAACGCACATCACCATACGGTATTCTTTGCTGGATAATGAAACAGGTCAAGGTACATCATGCACTAAAGCAATCACTACAATGAATGTTCTAAGGTAAAAGTAATCAGAGTGTTAACTAAGATTTTTAAAGTTACTTGATAAAATAATTTAGGCCAAAAGGAGCAGCATTTCAAAGTACTGCTAAAATAATAGTAATAATAATAATACATTTCAGTTAGTTTTGATTATACTAATTTGAACTGGGATGAATTAATATATTTTTTAAATGAACAGTTGATCTGCCTGTCAATATTTTTTAGTTTTATTACAATATTATATATACATTCATGATGTAATATATTCCAGAACCACCTTTGAAAGCAACGGTGGAACTTCAATTAAGATTAGGCAATTCCTGCGACCAACTAAGGACAGTTTGCCTAAAATGCAACAACTGGGTATCTGCAGAGTTCCCTGTATTTGTGGCAAGGTTTATATTGAGCAGACGTTGAGAACGATATGTATTTGCATTAAGGAACATGTTATCAGTTTCAACAAACCTGAAAAATCAGCTGTTGCTGATCATGCTTTAACACCTGGTCATGACGTCATGTTTCAAGGAGTGGATATTCTTGCACATATAAAACAATATCGCCCCAGAATCATCAGGGAGGTGGTTGAAATACATAAACACCCAGCTAATTTCAACCGTGATACAGGCTACAACCTCAGTGAATCATGACTACCTATTATCAGATCCATCAGAAAATGATGCTTTACTGCTGCCATTTGTTGTCCCTAGCATGGGGCTAAAATGGTGTCCCTATTACATGTTAGAGAACCATTTTAAGTTATTTGTTGCTTTTTCTTAGCAACCATTGATAGGTAAAGTTTCTGTTTTCTCCTGATGTGTGTGTTTATATACTTTATTACACGGCATAATCCCAAAAATTTTACATCATGAATCGTTATACAGGCTCTAAATGATAATATTATGTATATATGTTTAGCCCTCTTTATGGGCTTCCTTAGTACGGTTCATTAGATCAACATCATATAAATGTTAATTAACAGTATCATAACAGTCCGGGCCCAGGAGATAAACTGGGGGAGTCATTAATTCAACCTTGTGACTCTGGCTAATAAATGGGGGTGAGATGCGAATATAAGAACTCAACAAGAGAGTTCTCTTAGCCTCTCTCACCCCAATTCTCCACAATTCTACCTACACGTGGTGCCCCTGTTAAGCTGAGCAACCCAGCAGAAGGTTGGGTATCAACCCCAGTGGGAATCGGGGTCAGCGAGCCGACAAGATGTGGAGGACAGTGGAAGGCAACATGAAACCAGCACTGGCAGTATCTCCCAAGACGTTCATGAGATGGACCTCTTTGTAAAAGATTCTGGAGGTAAAGATTTCCCTCATACAGATCTCCGGGAGGGGTGTACAACGAGGTTTTTAAAATATGGAAGGAAGGAGAAGAAGAAGGAAGAATTATTGCGGATAGGGACGTGGAATGTTCTAACCCTTTTACAGGAAGGGAAATTAGAAAACGCTAAGTATGAGATGAAGAGAAATAATTTGGATGTACTTGGAATGTGTGAAGTGAGATGGGGTGGATGTGGAGAACAGAAAGCGGTGACTTCCGACTTCCGAATGTACTATTCGAGTAAAGATAAAAATGGTTTGTATGGAGTTGGAATACTGATTGGAAAACGACTGAAGAACAAAGTTATCAATGGAAGGATTATGATGATAAGACTGAAAGGGAAAAGAAAAGACTTAGTGATCATTCAAGTTTATATGCCGACCTATAATCATTCTGATGAAGAGGTAGAAGAGTGTTATGAGAAGATAGATCAACTCATTGAGAAAGAGGAAAAGAATGCATGTATTGTTGTAATGGGTGATTGGAATAGGGTTGTTGGTGAAGGATCAGATGGTAAGACCATTGGTAAATGAGAGGGGAGAAAGGTTGATTGCATTCTGTAATGAAAATTGCATGGTGGTTGGAAACACTTTGTTTGACTACCACAAAAGGAGAAGGTATACTTGGATATCTTGATTAGATGACTAGAAATATCAAATTGATTATATAATGATACAACAATGGTACAGAAACTGCCTAAAGAATGCTAAATGTTACCCAGGAGCAGACATTTATTCTGACCATATATTAGTTGTAGCAGAGGTAATGATTAAATTGAAAATAGTATGGAAAGGAAAGAAGAGAGAAGAAATTAATATTGAGAAACTGAATGACAAAGACAAGTGTAGAGAACTAGAGGATGAGTATTGTAACAATAATACGTTAGGAAATGAAACAGAAAATGTAGAAAAGAGATGGGAAACTTTAAAAAATGGGATAAAAGAAGCAGCTAAGAAAACGCTTGGAGTCAAGGAGAAGAAAAGGACAAAGAAGGAATGGATAACATCAAAAATGATAAGTAAAATGGAGGAACGCAGGAATGAAAAACAGTAAATTCAGAAGAAGGAAAGCGTAACTACAGGAAGTTAAATAATGAAAGAAGAGAAACAGAAAAAGCAAAGAAGAAATGGTTGACAGAAAAGTGTGATGAGATAGAGCAACTGGAGAAAGAAGGGAAATATGACTTGATGTACAAAGAAGCAACAAATATAGTATTCAGAGAAAAGAGAAGGAACAACAGCAATAAGTAAATAGAGGCTACAGATGGCACAATGATATATGAACCCCGAGAAATAATGAAAAGTTGGGAAGAATACATAGAATGGCTATATGATCGGGACAATCGACCAAATGAAGAAGAACTTGAATTAGAGGAGGAAGATATGGTTAAAGGGGATGATAAAGGGGAAACCATACTGAGAAGAGAGATCAAAGCATCACTGAACGAGATGAAAAATAGAAAGGCAATGGGAATAGATGAGATTCCTGTTGAACTGTTAAAAGCGTTAAATAACGAAGGAAGAAAGGAGTTGATTGGATTATGTAATCAAATATACATGACAGGAAAATGGCCAAAGGACTTTAGTGAAATCATCTTAATCCCTATGGAAAAGAAAAAGAACAGCAAAAAATCTGAAGAACAGAGGACATTGAGTCTAATTTCACACGCAGCCAAAGACTTACTGCGGACGCTCAACAGAAGGATATATGGAAAGGTGAATAACTTTATAGGTGAAGAACAGTTTGGTTTCAGGAGAGGAGTTGGAACAAGAGATGCCATTGGACTTCTGGGGGTGATAGGAGAGAGGTACATAGAGAAAAACAGGAAGGTTTATGCTGTATTTATTGACCTTGAGAAGGCTTTTGACTGTGTGAGATGGGACAAATTGATGACAATTCTGAAGAAACATGGAGTTGATTGGAGGGATAGAAGGCTAATAAAGAATTTGTATTTAAACCAGAGAACAAGAGTGAGAATAGGAGATGAGTTGAGTGAAGAAACTGAAATAGGAAGAGGTGTAAGACAGGGCTGCTCTTTATCACCGACACTGTTCAACATCTATCTCGAAGAAATAATCAATGAAAGTTTTAATGGAAAAAGTGGAGTTTGTGTTGGAGGTAGGAGAGTAGAATGTATAAGATTTGCAGATGATATGGTTGTGATGGGAGAAAGCGAACGTGAAATGATACAAATGTTAGATAAACTCAACGTGAAACTAGAAGAATATGGAATGAGAATTAATAAGAAGAAGCCCAGGAGTATGATAACTGGAGGAAAAGGTAGAAGTTGTCATATTAGTATAGGGGGAGAAGAAATAGAGCAAGTCACAACTTCAAGTATTTGGGAAGTATGATCAGAGATGATATGTATTGCACAACAGAAATTAAAAAAAGAATTGCCATAGCAAAAGAAGGCTTTAAGAAAAATTACTTTGTGGACCACTGAACAAAGATTTGAGGAAAAGACTTGCTAAGTGTTACATTTGGAGCATAGCGCTGTATGGCGCAGAGACTTGGACATTGAGAAAGAAAGATGAGAGAAGATTGGAAGCACTAGAGATGTGGGTATGGAGGAGAATAGAACGAGTGAAATGGGAAGACCAGGTAAGGAATGAGGAGTTATTACGAAGAGTTGGAGAAGAACGAAGTATGTTACAAATCATTAGAAGGAGAAAAATGAACTGGATCGGACATTGTTTGAGAAGGAATAGAAGGAATTGTGAAAGGCAAACGAGGAAGAGGCAGGAAAAAGTATCAAATGTTGGACAATATCCAAGGAAATAAATATTCGGACATGAAAAAACTTGGCGCAGGACAAGCAACAGTGGAAGAGGTTCATCCCATGACAAGACCTGCCGTAAGGCAGAATACCTAGATGAAGATGATAACAGTCTGCCTCTGTGGTGTAGTGGTTAGTGTGATTAGCTGTCACCCCCAGAGGCCCGGGTTCAATTCCCTGCTCTGCCACGAAATTTGAAAAGTGGTACAAGGGCTGGAACGGAGTCCACTCAGCCTCGGGAGGTCAACTGAGTAGAGGTGGGTTCGATTCCCCCCCTCAGCCATCCTGGAAGTGGTTTTCCATGGTTTCCCACTTCTCCAGGCAAATGTCGGAATGGTACCTACCCTAAGGCCATGGCCGCTTCCTTGTCTATCCCTTCCAATTTTCCCATCCCCTGCAAGGCCCCTGTTCAGCATAGCAGGTGAGGCTGCCTGGGCGAGGTACTGGTCATCCTCCCAAGCTGTATCCCCCGACCCAGAGTCTGAAGCTCCAGGACACTGCCCTTGTGGCGGTAGAGGTGGGATCCCTCACCGAGTCTGAGGGAAAAACCGACCCTGGAGGGTAAACAGATAAAGAAGAGAAAAGAAGAACAGTATCATAACACAGACATTAATATGTTACAAAAATTTCACATGAACTTACATAATATAATTTCAAAACTGAAAAAGAATAATGAACTCATTCATGGTTTTAATGTCTTTTCCTATAACACAGTTTTATTTGGCTGATGTTTTCAGTGTTCGAGACTCCTCCCAAGAGTAGTCAGAGGATTCCTGAAAACAAACAGCGGAAATCTGAAGGATCATGACATTAATATGGATAAAATCATAGCAAGAGGATGAAAAGGTTCTGGGAAGAGAAGAAACCAAATGCATCTGCTAAATAAGTTCAATCGTGCTCCTTAGTTGGGCACAACGTTGTGAAAAAAATAAAATAATTATTAGATATTTCAACGTCAGATATGTCTGTGACAGGCAGTACAAGATGGATTGACATAATTGCCTTTAAAGATAATGGCAAGAAAGGCTCCATTATTAATCTGACCATCCAATTTGAGCACCATGTCGGCCAGCCTACTGAAGTCCACCTTGAAAAGTTGAACATTTATGCGTCCACCATACTGTTCTACAAAAACAAATACCAGCTGAACGAAGTAGAGATTATCGCCCTAATGGTTGGTGCTCGTGACACAATACCTGCCTTGTCCATAGAATTCTGGAAGAAGTTCAAGCTGCCTATGAACAGCATTGAAAGAATAGTTACAACCACCATGCATAGATCTGTGCAGATCCTGAGATCTCATTTGTTCGGACCTCCATAAATGAAAAAACCCTTTATTACCACTATATTTCTGTATGATAAAAATGTCTGTATCCTGATACGCTTTTCTTTGTCCATTATGCAACGCGTAATTATGGGAAGTCGTTGATTCGTTCAATAAATATAATATAATAGGATTTTGAAGAGAGATTAAAACCATGAATGAGTCTTTCAATACTCTATTTCAAATTTTAAATTAGATTTTAATTCTGAATCTGTATTATATAAGTTCATATGAAATGCTTGTTATCTACAAATGTCTGTGTTATAATACTGTCCGCTTATTTGTATGCTGTTGATCTACAGAATCACAACGAGGGATCCCATAAAGAGGGTCAAACACACAAACATATATGTATATGATATTATAACAAAACCAAACAGTATTGACCGGCAAATCAACGGTTATTTTGTTATACAAGATTAATTAGTCAATACATATTAAAATTAATTCCTTCATCTTTTATAACTTAATATGTACATTATACTATTTCTGCCCAATAGCTCCATAATTTCTTCTCAAAAATACCACTATCAACTTTGTCTTCATTTGTATATTCTGTATGATAGTAGCATCTAAAATTTTAAGCATAACACATTAGTGCAGGTACCACAATAAGACACAAAATCAAACACTGAAGTTCCTATCCTCTAAATGGAACAACAACAATAATATACATTTCTAGTTATCATGCGATCTGCAGATATGGGTACAAATTCAATCATTGGCAATCCCAGACATGACTATCCTTTTCAGACAAATGCTCAAAAGGAACCTTTTCAAAAGCTGCAAAGGCTTCTCCCTAATTGTAGCATCAATTAATTAATTACAAAGGACCACACTAAAACAGACATAATTCACACAAGTAACAAATATGTCCGAAGTGCCTAAGAAGAATAACAACAACAACAATTATACTTACAATAATAAGCTCCATTGGTATAACAGGTAATTAATTCTAAACCTCTTGCTTCCGGGTACGTTTAATACAAGTGAATCTGAATGGAGCATCTATTACAGTTAATCTAGACAGAAGAACTGAGGTTTTCGTATCGTATTTCATAGCTCACCATTAATGAATCCATAACTTTGGGTGTAATTAAAGCTCTCTCCCCAAAATATAAAATATGTTTTCTTGTGTAACTAGCAATAAAATGTTGTTGAGAAAAATAACTGTTTTAAAATAAACGTTTGTATGAGAGAAAATTAAGAAAATATTATTCATTTCTGGGCCATATTTTCCACACCAGACAAAATTAATGAATAAGAAATGTAATATTTACAACTCACACTTCATTTGTATACCAAATTTAGTTGAGAATGGTGGATCAAAAAAATAATGCAAACATTCTATTGTTGTTGTCGTCATCTTAAACCTTATCTGAAACACAAAAATCTCGGTAACTACACTGTACTTATTTGCACTTATATTAAAAGAGATTGAATAATAAAAACATCTGAACAGCACTTAAGGGGAGAGCCTACTAAATTATTGGCCAAAAAACTTAAAAAATGAATTTTCGATGCTAGTGGATATCCCAAATGCTACTCTTTTTATCATGAGTGGTAATTTTTAAAGATCCCACTGAGATGTTTAAAGCACACCTGTGGTATCAAAAGTTTTCATAATTATGATACGATTAAGCGTGTAATCGTCAGTCACTGGAGAACGTCTACAGGCAGAAAAAGCACAAGAAGTGAATGTGATTGTTTAGACATTGAGAAAAAATGAGATGAGATACCTAGTAATCTTAATTCTTTATCAAAAATTAATGTTAATGCAGTACCTTCTTCCAGTGCAAATTACTCAGAAGTAACTTTTTTTAGAATTTTAAATGATCCCTAAACAACAGTTTTAGTCTGATAGTTTTCATATTTGGCACACACGAGCACCTATATAGCAGTCATAATTAGTAAAGTACAGTACATTTTAATAATAGTCACATTCAGATATATTTTGGATTAAGTTTGAAAAAATATAATCAAATTTTTATGATATGCTCTGAAACCAGAAATAATAATAATGACTGAAGGCAGATAGAAGCTTCGGGCAACAAAAAATTTTACCAGGAGGAGGAAAGAATCGCAGAGATCGCGATGAGGAGAAGGCCATTTGTACAGAATGAATGGAAATACACTTACCAAACAGACGTTTCATTATTCCTGGAAGAAGGAGACCATACAGCATGGATTAAGGAAATGCAAAAAGATATGGAAATGTTAAATATCTTGGGAAGTCCAAATGTTAGAAATAAATTCAAGAACACAATTAAAAATTTGGAAGGGTTTCAAGCCAAAAGAAGTACTGTATTAAGAAGATCGGAAGAATATGAACATAAAAACAAGAGAAGCAGGCCAGCGAACGCATGAAGGAATTTTGGACACAGAGAAACTCTATGGAAAGAGTAAGAAATGAAGTTGTAGCGTGATCCAAAGTGGTCAATTTGCTAGTTACAAAAAACTTGCACCTGGGACCTTTTGAAAATTCTGTAGTTTTGGAAATATTTATTTCATTTAGTAATCAACTTTTAGTAGGGTCTCCCCTAAAATGAAATCATCTCAACGCTAGAATATTTCAAAATATGCTATTTGTAGCAATTTTCACTACAAGTTAGCCCAGATCCTCAATTGTAAAATGTTGTCCTTAAACAAATGTTTTACACTGTCATCAATATAATATTAGCTGATGTTTTTAACTAGGAAGGACAGTGGTGATATTGTCTGTCTCAACTTCTGCCGATATGTCCTATAAAGATAGATAACAAATTCTGTTTACATCAAGTAATATATAGAAAGGTAGGAACATGAAAAGGAACATACAATAGGAAAAGACAATAATAGGTCAATGAGGAAAGAGGTAGCAAAGGGAAAACATGAAAATACAAAAGCACAAAGACAATCTCTGAAGACTGTCATCATCAAACAAATGAGCTCTTTCTCCAACAATCACGTATCTACTACATCATAATCATTCTGTTATTTTTTTTCACCAGATCCAAAAAAACAAAAGGAACTTTACAACCACACCTTAGTTACGTGCACTTATATAAATAGCTGGACAGCACTTAAATGAAACCATTTGAACAGCAGAATGTTTCAAATACTGCATGCTATTTGCATTGTTTTTTACTTTCAAAAAAGAGATTGTTGTGTAATTACTGTATTAAAATAGCCATTCATATTTAAACTGAACATCAAATCAACAATGGATAGACTGCAGAAGGATAATTACAACAATCATTAATAAAAAGCACCAGGTAGATGGACAATGCCTAATGAAGTGGTATACTGGGAAAATGAGTCAATAACAGACAATGAGAAAAAGGAGAATATTACCCTTTTCTGTCATATATCAAGATTAGATGAAACCAGGCTCTTGAAACAAGTATTGGTAACGGTATTTAACTACTTTTGGGAAAGTAAAACAAAAAGTAACTGGTTCAAAGAAGTACAAGATGATCAAGATGATTTAGTTGAATATTATAATGAAACAAATTGCAAATAGAGAAGAGAAAAGGATCCTAAAGAACAACCATGTAAGACAAACTAAAAACTTGGCAATGAAAACAATGTCATATGTGATGAGGAAAGGGCAACCAGGTTCGAAAAAATGAAGAGGTTTTGGAGAGGAGGAAGATGATTAAAGCTAAATTCCCAGTCAATTCTTTGAAGACTTAGATGTATATGGTTTGATTTACGTGCTCCAATGTGGGTGTAATATATGTAAATAAATAAGTAAACATTCATATGAATTAAAATAAACAAATTTTATTTTTTTGCTAGTTGCTTCACGTCGCACCGACACAGATAGGTCTTATGGCGACTATATAAACAATATTATTACAAGGGGTGTTTTCTTAACAGTGGCAACACTGCTGTACTGTACGTACACCAGTAGATGGAACCAGTGTTTCTCGCATATGCACGCAGAGTGGTAAGCGTCCTACCTCACAGTACTTGGACTCATCCATCCAATTCTCCATGCAAAGAATAGCATCATCTGTAAGAGAAGAGTCAGTCTCCACGAAAGTCAAAAGTGTTTCACACCCCAGCAATGTGAAGGCAACTCTGCTGTACGACTGTGGTACCCCAAGGGCAGGCCGTTAATGTGCAAAATTACTATTCATTTTTGGAATATCGCCTGCAATTTCTGCAGACACCTCCAGTCCTTTTGCAGGCAGCTTTTATAGACTTGATGGGACTGCGAAATGTTCTATCATCTCCTATCCTTCCCACACTTAAGCTCATATGATTTTGATTTCATACCAAATATGGAACAGGGATGTACCACAGAGATGTAGAACTATCTACAAGACTTATTTTGTGCCAATTTTAACGTATGGTTCAGAAATGTGGGTGATGAAGGAGAGGGATAAAAGTAGAATACAAGCAGTGGAAATGAAGTTTCAAAGATGATGAGTAGGTTTAACGAGAATGGACAGAGTAAGAAATGAGGGAGTTCGAGAAATGGTAAATGAGGTACCCCTAAAGGAAAAGATAGAAAAATCAAGGTTGCAGTGATATGGAGATGGTAAGAGAATGGGAGAAGAGAGGATACCAAGAAAGATGTTAGAAATGGAGTTGAAGGGAAGGAGACCTGGAGGAAGACCAAGGGACAGGTGGCTGAAAAGTGTAAAGAAGAGCATCAATGCAAGAGGAGGGAACAGACAACAAGGACAGAAGAGATGTGGTGGATGGACAGAAAATATGGAGACCCAGCAGATCCAGCCAGCCAGATGATGATGATGATGATGATGATGATGATGATGACGATGACCGAATATGGAAGAAAGGATTTGGAACACAAATGATAGAATATGTACAAGCAATGTGCACAAATTGTTGCAGCAGTGTCCAGATACATGTGGAGAGGACAGAATGGTTTTGTAATGAAACTGGACTATGACAAGGAAGTTTTCTGTCACCACTGTTATTCTTAATGATTATGCGCAAAATTGTGAAGGAGACAAAGGTAAAATATGGGGACAGGGAGCTGAAGGTAATGCCGTTAGCAGATTATATTGTGGTGAGGGGAGCAAACAGAGGGAACATACTGAGACTGTTGAAAATTAGTACTGAAAAGAGTAAGACAAAGGTGCTGACCAAAGGAGGAAGGGAAGGGATTTAAAAAAAAAATAAAGGGACAAAACCTTGAAATTGTGAAGCATGTACTTGGGAAGCAAACTGATGCAGGATGGAGCACTGAAAATTGAGGTCAATAAAAAGAGTCAACAGGGAAATGCATTCTACCAGAGTGTAAGAAAATTGGTATGGAGAAAGTACCAATCGAGTGTAAAGAGGTGATATATATGATGTACTACTGTCTAATGCAGCAAAGACCTGGACACTGACAAAAAGACAGGAGAATAAAATCTAGGCCACTGAAATAAAATATTTATAAGAAGTATGATTGGAAAGACAATAAAGGACAGCAAGAAGGAAATCAGAGTGGGAAAGATTTATGACCGAATGGAGAGAGATAAACTTAACATGCTTTGGACATGTTAACAGGATGGAAGAGGTGAGGATATTGAAGTGGATAGCGTCGTTCCAGTTGACAGAAGGAAGGAAGGTGGTTGGAAACGATCAAGAAGGGTATAATTTCACGAAACCTGGATTAGAACAAAGTGAAGGAGGAGCAATGGTGGTTGGATAGAAGAAGATGGAAACGTGCCATAAACATCTCAACCTAGTGGGAGCTGAATGAGGGAAATGGATAATGACCAAATATGAAGAAACCACACTTTGCACCAAATGCAGGTTCTGCACAATGCTGCGGACTATGCTGATCAGTTTTAATTAACGGTTGCCATTAATAAAGAAACAGTCCTTGTACTTTCTGGGTTGTCACTTAAATTTTTCTATTCATATTCCTAACTTTCTATGTATATTACTTGACTTGACTTATGACTTGTTTGTTCCTGTCCAACACTTTATGCTCCTTACATCATTACAGAGAGCTATAGGCAAGCCCTGGTCCCGGCTATGTACGTACATGCTTTGTGCACTGGTAGTGAAGCTACACTGGGGCAGCTGCACTGTCTCTCTCAACCATAGAAGATTTCTGTTATACAACCTTTGTTAGTAAACCATAGAATACAAGATTATATTATGATACACAATTATTAACAATTTCCTTTCTTTAAATATATCTGAAGCTAAATCACTTATAATGTGATTACCAAGTCATTTGTTTATTTTGCTAAGTAAAATAAAATATCTTGAGTATTACCATCAAAATATCATATTTGTCATGGTTTTATAACAATGAAGCAGTTGATTTTTTAAAAGACAAAACATACGACTACTATGCGCTCCCATGACACATATCGTTATCAGGAAACGCTATTATATTGTAAAACAGTCTCCTAGAAAGCTTATAAATATAATCAGTGCCACAGGCTGACCTTGAATTGCACTTTTCCACAAATTACCTCACGACTACATTAACCATGAATCCAGATTGCTGTCATTGTTCCAGCATTGGAGACACGTACAGAAAATTTCTCTCGGCTGTGAGAATGATTGTTCTAGGTTGCAGGTGCTGGTTCCGGAGGTGGCGTGGGGGCTCCGTTGCTTTGCATGTCTCGCACCCTCTTGCAGAGCAGCCAGAAGCTGAAGAGAGCAAGAGCCCAGCCCTGAATACTCGCCAGCAGAAAGAAGTAGTAGTCGAGATGTCCTTGGAAGTGCTGAGCATCCTCACGGATCCACACCGGGCTGAGTGCCGAGATGAGCGCCGTGCCCAGCAGCGAACCCACACCCTCCATGGCGGAGAACATTCCCATGGCCACACCCTGAAGAGGACGTGGCGCTGCTGAGTAGGCAAACTCCAGCCCTATAGTAATAAAATGAATTCTCAGTCAACGTAGGTAAGTAAATATGAGTAAAATCTAAATGGACAATATTTAAATTTTACAACAAAATTGTATGTGAAATGCACTTCCAACTTATTAGGTCATATTGATTTGCAACAGAATATGACCCAGGCCACCATAGCTCAGATGGTAAAGCATCCAACGCAAAATCAGAAGGCTGTGGATTCAGATACCACAGGTGCCCAGTTGGCCATTTTTATTCTGTATTTATATCTCCTCGGCATGTACCATAATAAGTGGGGGGGTGTATTCATGTATTTTAAGTAAATCTAAACTAGGTCAAGCTGAAAAAGAACAACTTTTATTGAAGAAAAACTACTCACTAATTTTTATTTCAATATATAGGTAGCATACATGCTTCACCCTCTTTAACGGCTTCCTCAGTGCTATTCCTTAGATCAAATTCACATTGAAGTTGTAACCGTAATCCAGACAATTACGCCTACCATACTAATAAATAGAATAATAATAATAATAATAAAAATAATGTTGACATAAAATGTGAATAAAGAAATAGTAAAATGACGCAGTGGCGGAGAATACGCATCAGAGCATGGAAACGTGACGGATAACTTTCAATATGCAAAATTAAATTATATACAGGAAACACTTACAGGCCTAAAAATGACAACTAAGAAAGGATTGTGGAAGGTGCAGGAACCCTATGAGGTCCATGGGAGGTATGGCGTTATGGGGGAGAAAATGTTTAAGATCATCACCTCGAAACTCATCATATTAACATAATCAAAACCAATATTACAAGAAACAATGTCATGACATAGCAACTGATACTTAATTCACAAATGAAGGGTGTTTAAAGACTTCAACAAAATACAGTTCCATGACACGGAATCAAGACATACTTAAGTAACTTAGAGAAAAACTCGATTTAACATAAAAAGGTGATGCTACATTACAATGTATAGTTTAAAACAAAAGTAAGTGAAAGAACTGAATTTACGGCAACGGGAACCTAGGGAAAACTCAGACATGTTAAATTTTAAAAATTTAATTAAGCAAATAAATACCGAAATGCAAAAGGAATAAAATTAAATCAAACTAAATCAGAAAACATAGAGAATAACATAAAAATAACACTGAAATAACACTTACCTATAAGAACTGGAGTTCCCAAGGGAAACCCTCGAGCGCACGCGCTCGTTAGGGCGGTCGGATGTAAATGACGCCGATCACATGCATCATTTTTCCGAAGCCAGCAGAAGACCGGAAATGGCCCGATCACAATTAACCAATAAGATCAAACCTACACTAGATTCCCGTTTGCCAATACAATTGCATGACCATATATGGTCATTTCCTGGCCTACTAATGCGAGAGGAATTACATCACCTGTTTCAACATCGGTAACCTCACACGCGGTATAGGATGCTTCAAAATAAAGCACCTTACAAAATTTTACATCAGATTACAATTTTGACATACAGAATTACATAAAATTTACATACAAAAAAATTACTTCAAAATACTTTTGTATCTTGCAATGTTCATACTGTTCAATATATCTTGCTGTCCTAAAATACATTTAAAAAAAATTATTACAAACATATTTAAATTACATAAACAAATATTCCAGCGGAGTCCAGATTTCTTATTTCTTCATTTCTCACAATACAAAATATTACAAACAAAAATGAAATTCTGTTGTCCTTTCTTGATGACCAAATTGCAATTCTGCTGTTCTTTCTTGATGACACACATATCACAGAAGTAAGTATCCTCTCAAAAAATGCTAACTGCTCACAAGATGTAGATAGGAGAATTGGTGCCGCCCACTTAGCATTTGGACGTTTATCCTGTCGTGTCTTTATGAATGAGGACCTTACATTGCATACCAAGATCATGGTTTACCATGCTGTTGTCATATCAACACTGCTTTACGGTTATGAAACATGTGACCCTCTACCATCAGGATATAAAAAAAGCTAGAGTGCTTCCATCTGGAAAAACTTAGATCCATCTTGAACAACAAATGGGAGGACCATGTCACCAACCCTGCAGTTCTATAGGCATTGAGGTTACAATCAGTGGCCACCATCTCAGATGGACAGGGCATGTCTGTCGCATGAGTGAAACCAGGCTTCCTCATCAACTCCTGCATGGTGAATTTTACTCAGGCACAAGACTTCATGGAGCCCCTTCAAGGGACTTTCAGGATCAGCTAAAGCATACTATTAAAAGAGCTGGAATTAAAACTCGATCCTGGGATGCGCTTGCTGAGAATCGTACACTCTGGTGCCATACTGTTTCTACATGTTATGGTCTTTGAAAAGGAACGACGATGATGTGAAGAGGATAAACGACAAGCACAGAAGCTCCAACAAGCTCAGCCGCACCCTCCCCCAGCCATTCCACGTGATTTGTGTGGACATACGGTATGTTTCATGCCAAGACTGGGCTAGTAAGTACACTGTGAGTGTGAAAATGTAAATTGCTGAGGAATATGTTTACTTGTATATGAGTTGCAGCCGACAATGAAGATAATAATTAAGTAAACAGCTAAGAGCAAAAATGATCAGAACACAATGTTATTAAAAGTGCTTTGGAGAAGTAGTTTTCAGTCTATACTCCTAATATACCATCTATCTAGCAGGACGAACTACTGTGCTGCATAAATTATGTCACACATATAGTCCAAAAAGAAGAAATACATTTCTTTGACTTTCCCCATACACTAACAGCACACCAAACAACTCTTCGTTACTGTAATGACCTTGGTCCATTCGATAACAAACAACGATCAACGTTTACTAATACTCTACTGTGAGCGAAGTAATAATGTTGACAAATAATTCCCCCTTCATGACAGTGCTTTAGTGCTTCGCTGAAACACTTGCTACTTACTGAGCTGTATGTATCTGAAGCATGCTGTACATAATAAAATCTTAAAAAACATTATAATAGGATCTTGAAGCATATAAACTAATTATGAGCATTTATAACAAGAAGAAACTCTCGCTCAATGCAAAACTTGGACACTACCAGACAGTGATCCGCCCGGAGGCTTTATATGCAGCTGAATGTTTGAATCTTATAAAAGCAGGACTGGAACTGGTAGAGAGAAAGATTCTGAGGAAGATACTGGGACGCCAAAGAACAGAGGATGGATCATTGGTACAGAACCCTATCAAGCATAACTACCACACCAAGTGAAGTTCATAACCTTCTTCAAACTCTTCGTACCAACAAAGCTACCGGTGCCGACACTATAGGTCCTCTTTTCCTAAAAAATACTGCCAGCACTCTTTGCGTCCCTCTCTCTAAATTATTTAACAGATGTTTTGCCGCGGGCTATTTTCCTATTACCTGGAAACAGGCAAATATTGTTCCACTTCTCAAATCAGGCAACAAATTTAATGTTTCATCTTACCGATGAATTTCTATTCTCCCCACACTATCCTTTATCTTTGAAAAAATTACACACCAGCGTCTCCTCACATTCACTTTGCCGTATATCTCAACCAAGCAGCATGGTTTTCTACCAGGTGGCTCTTGTCTAACAAACCTGGCCACTCTGCATAGCTTTGCATCACATGCCATTGGAGCAAAATCACAGCTGGATATCTGCTACGTAGACATTTTGAAAGCTTTCGATTCTGTAGACTATACTCTGTTGCTCCATAAACTCTCCGAACGATTTAATATACATGGCAGTCTTCTGACCATTCTTGCTGGCTTCCCACATAACCGTTGGCAGAGAGTGGTAATATCAGGCACTTCATCCTCATGGTTACCAGTCACCTCCAGTGTCCCACAAGGCATTACTCTTGGCCCCTTGCTGTTTTCTTTGTTTATGGACAATCTGCCATCGGAACTCAACGAAACAGCGAATACCCTACTCTTTGCTGACGACTGCAAGATATTTAGGGAGATCAGGAATTCAGCAGATGCAGCTCTGCTACAGTCCTCACTTAATTCCCTCTCGAACTGGTGCCGTACTTGGAAACTTATCTCCAATCCACAAAAATGCAGCCACATGACCATAACACTATGTAAATCTCCTCTACCGATATCATATTACCTACTCGGCAAGCCCATCACCGTAGTTACGCAACAGCACGACCTAGGTGCAATATTCGATACAAAATTACAATTTAAGACCCATATAGAAACATATACGAGGATGGTTTGAAAAGTTCTCGGAATCACCGCTAGATGTCAGTGCTAGAGCAATGAGGTTCCCGCGCAATAATCACACATCCTTTGTGAGTGAACACGTGGCGCCTCAGTGCTCTAGCTGCAGGAGTGTGGTAGTGACAACTCTTTGTTGTTGTTTTTGCGTTGTGATTTGTGACAATGGAAAAAACTGAGATTCGAGCAGTGATTAAATACTTTGTAAAGAAAGGTATGAAAGCAAAGGAAATTCCTGCTGACTTTCAGAACACACTGGGGGACTCTGCTCCTTCATTTTCAACTGTTGCCAAGTGGACCAGCGAGTTTAAATTTGGTCGGGAGAGCTTGGATGATGATCCACGTAGTGGACGGCCAAAAAGTGTTACGATCCCAGAATTTATCGCAAAAGTGCATAAAATGGTCATGGAGGATCGTCGACTGAAAGTGCGGGAGATCGCTGAAGCTGTAGGGATGTCTTCTGAACGGGTATATTATATTTTAACCGAAGAATTGGGTATGAAAAAATTATCCGCAAGATGGGTGCGGCGGCTCTTGACACTGGACAATAAACGCACCAGATTGGAAATGTCCGTTCAAAATCTGGCCCGTTTTCAGTGCAACCAACAAGATTTTTTGCGCCGGTTTGTGACTACAGATGAAACTTGGTCCACTACTATATCCCAGAGACAAAACAGCAGTCAAAGCAGTGGAAACATGCTGATTCACCACCACCAAAGAAAGCAAAGGCAGTGTGTTAGGCCGGAAAGTTCATGGCCTCAGTTTTCTGGGATGCAAAAGGCATTCTGCTGATAGATTATCTTCCTACTGGCCAAACAATTACTGGACAATACTATGCAAACCTCCTAGACCAACTACAGGAAAAGATACGCGAAACAAGGCCTGGTTTGGCAAGGAAAATGGTCATCTTTCATCAGGACAACGCTCCGTCACACACAAGTGTTATTGCCATGGCAAAACTTCATGAACTGGGGTACGAATTGTTGCCACATCCACCTTATTCACCTGATTTGGCACCATCAAACTTTCACCTATTCCCCAAGCTGAAAATTTTCCTCAGTGGACAGAGATTTTCTACAAGGAAAGAACTGACAGCCGAATTGGAGAGGAATTTTGCAGGCCTGGAGGAATCTCATTTTCGAGATGGGATCAAGGCATTGGAACATCGCTGGACCAAATGCATTAGTCTACAGGGAGACTATGTTGAAAAATAAAAGCAGTTCCACCGAGGTAAGATACTTAATTCTAGTATATTCCAAGAACTTTTCAAAGCACCTACGTACAACCAAGGCTATGAAATTACTAGGCATTCTCTATCGCTTCACAGAAATTTCTGACCCCATTGCTCTTAGTCACTTCTTCCTCACAATCATTCAACCTCTCTTAAACTACTGCTCTCCAATTTGGAGAACAGCCTCCCCCTCCAATACTAAGCAGTTAGACAGAGCAGAGTCCTTCTTTGCTGCAATTGTAAGGAACAGAAACCCCAAGCACAGAAATCTGTCTACACAGCGGTATTAATGGCAATTAATATGTCACCGCTGCACATCAGGCGACATGTAGCTGACCTGAGTTTCCTCCACGGGATCTTAAATGGGCATTACCGCTCGGAACATCCTGTCTCACTCTTCTCACTCCGTGTTCCTTCCCGCTCCACCAGAACCAAAGATCTTCTCTACATTCCCCACACTCAGCACTCAATACTTCAACGATCTTTCCTAATCCGCCTCCCAACACTCTTTAACAATATTAATAGCAGACAAGTGCTTGATACAGCATCAAATAAAAGCATATTCGAGAGGGGTGTAAATAGTCTCTTAAAGATAAGTTGATGTGAAGGGATTATACCGTCATCTTGACCCACGACGACTTGGCTATGAACATGGACATTCTCATGGTTTTTGATTTGGACAGTTGTTATTAGTAGGCTGTGTACCTGATCTTGTTATATTTTAATGTGAATGTTTACGTTTGTTAAATCGTCTGTTGACAGTGCAAGTGAAATTTGCTCAGTGTAGCTGTATCTTGTGCTTCGTTAATAAATAAATAAATTATGTCTCTGTGAATGTTTATTCAATTTATTGATAGTTTCTGTTTATTTTCTTTTTGTAAAACTTCCATACGGAGGTGGGGGTCTAACGCAATGTAGTCCCCTCCTCGGCTATGCCCCTGACAGTGGTACATAACCTAAGTTATCTAGAAATACCCAGAATATTTTACAACATATCCTTGGAACATGAAGATTCCCGAGTTTACTTACATTAACATACACGCACAACTGAGGGTTTTCCTGAGCAACTTGGGAAACATGGACAATTATTTACAGTGATGAAACTTCCCTTGTGTTAACACACAGGAGACGCCGCCTATAGAAACTGTGGGTGCGTTATTTCATTGCTACTGATGTACCTCAGAGAATCTACAGGTGCATGTTTTCACTGTAGCTAAAAATAGTAGCTGTCGTTTCAACAAGGTGTGACTTCACTAAAATACTGTTGGATGCTTCTAAAAGCATAAAATGTACTATTTATGAGTATAAGTCGAAAGCTCTGCTTTCAAGACATTGATAACACACCCACGTTCCTACATAACCTGAGACCGAGCAACTTGGCTGTGCAGGTACGAATGCGCAGCTGCTGTTAGCTTGCAATCGGGAGATAGAGGTTCAAAACCCACTGTCGACAGTCTGAAGTTTGCATAAAATAAATTTAATTATAAAACCCATATTGTCATTCATATACTTTCTCAAAAGGTACAGTCAAAGGTTCCACCTTTACGATACTAAAATATTTTTGATTTAATTAACAATTAACAAATATTGGTACATGTTTCATCTATCTTGTAGACTTCATCAGCCAAATAATTGTAAGAATAAGTACAATAGACAAGGACAAAATACATTAAAATGATTAGTATTGTAAAGGTGGAACCTTTGACTGTACCTTTTGAAAAAGCCCCGAAGATGGTTTTACGTTGTTTCCCATTTTCACATCAGGCAAATGCTGGGACTGTACCTTAATCAAGGCCACGGCTGCTTCCTTCCGATTCCTAGCCTTTTCCTGTCTCATTGTTGCCATAAGACCTACCTGTGTCAGTATAACGTGAAGCAACGTGTTAAGAAAAAAAAACCACATAACCTGAGGCTACGTCATCGTTCATTCTCAACCGTGAAATGAGCAGGAATGTACATGTGTGCAGACAGGAAAAGAGTGTGTTCGAGAGGCAGACTTGTTTGTCATTCCTGTATGTCCAATTCAAGAGTACAAGACTTAGACGATGAATCCATACTGGATGTTCTTATGGAAGTCTCGGTTCTGAAGTTAAGGATGAGTATAACAATAGGGATGTACTGAAACACTACCGATAGATGTCTCACATGTAGTACCCGGTATGCGCTTGTCGATCGTCATTTGTTTGTATGTGTTTTTAATGGAAGTTACCTAGTTAAATGCTGACGTTAAAGATTTAATACATCGTTACGACAACAAAGACAACAAGAAAATTGTGATGCCTGACTATTGCTGTGTTCCAATACCCCAAAATCAAGGTCGACCGAATTCATACCATCAATTTCCTAAGCAAGATGCTTTCCGTAAAAAAGTGGTTGCATGCGATTCGTAGGCAGGACCTATGTAATAATATGACTCCTAATATCAAAGTCTGCTCGAAACATTTTACAGTTGAAGATTATATCATTACTGAAACTGGTAAGCCAATTAGTACTAATTAAGAAATAATTTTATAATAAGGTAGTACATTCTGAAAAGTTAATATGACCTATTTCAATAATTTTGGGCGAAAGACGAAGACTTAAAGAGAACACTGTACCTTCGATATTTGCATGGTGTGGCACAGGTACCTTGGAAATAACTCAGAGAGCAAGAAGATATAGAAGTGGGAAAACAGCCATAACACCATGTGCAGTACGGTACCCTGAATCACACAGTGACCTATAATTTGACACTGGAGCACCATCAATTTCAGACTTCCTGAACAGGAAATAACTCATTACTTCCAAATTTGAAATTTTTTTTACCGGTATTTGTCTTATGGTCCGAAACAAGATCCTGAAACTCATGCGCTACATGGAAATTAAGTTCAGTTGTACTGGATGTAGCCCCAGGCCTTATGTACGCCTATAACCGACAAAGAAAAGAAAAAATACCGTATTTCAAAATGCTATTTGTACTTTAAGAATTCAGTCTTAACAAAAACACTAAAAGAAGTAGTTGCTGCATTTATTCCTTACTGGTACCTTTCAATCAACTCTTGCATTTTTTCCGGATACTTTTTCGCCCCTTTTCTTCAATTCTGCTTCCAAATCCGCAATCGTCATTGCACCTATACCATTTCCCGTCTTGTTGAAAACATTAGCAGAATATAGTAACTCCATTTTAATGCATTTAAAGCAAAAGTTTCGTTTCGATGATCGCAGATGTAGGAATACTCCATATAAGTCTCATGTAAAACAATCGAGCAGCGGAAAGCGCATACCGGGTATTACCATTACGCTGCCTAGCGGACAAGTGTTGCGTGATATATCCCTATTACACACAAAGCGATCATGACGATTCTGATGCTTCAGGCATGTAAACTGAGATAATGATCTTGCGGGAAAGCAAATTACTAGTTGTAAACAAGGATAGCTGTGCCAATTGACCAATTAAATTAGAATCTGTATTAGTATGTTTTAGTAGATGTGTCCTCTATATTTGTCAAGTTTCAAAATATTGACTGGCTTCCATAAAATAGTGTTGTAGCATTATGATCTAACAACATAAAACCAATTGTATTGAAAAGCTGGAATAAAAAATCACAATATTGTAAGCATATCCATAGGTGTGTCAGAATTTTATTCCGTTTGCAAAAATTATCTTCATAAGTTTAAATATAAACATTGTTGCACTGTTATGATAATTAAAACTCATTTTTGTGCAGAGAAGAGTGTGATATTTCTAAATATTCCAAAAAAAAATGGTCACCTCCAATGTGCAATATAATCAGAAGTACCCTCAATGACTCTGAACATATCAAAAATTATTTACAAGTGGAAAACATAGTCTAACCTATAATACATGAGCTACAAAAAATTGTTTTCAGTTATAAACATAACCTGTATTAAAAATGGATAGGTACATACCGGCTACACCAGCAAAGACCTCAGCTGTTCCCACAAGGCAGTACTGAGGTACCTGCCACAGAAGGGAAATGTCACTAGCATTATAGACCCGGTGATGGATCGTCTGCTTCACTGTATGCCTGCAATCAACAAAGAGTATATTACATTAAAATTCACATTTGCTTCCAGTAAAAAAAGGCATCAATGGAGTACAAAAAATATGTTGTACATTTTCAATATTTAAAACTTCCTTGTATATGTTGAGTACTCAGCCCAAAGAGGTTCGATCCCCAACTGATCCAGCATCAGCTATCACACATAGCATATAGACGAAACAAATCAGTGCGGCAAAAAACAAAAACATTCCTCCACTAACTTTATCTGGTAAAATTATTCCGTACGAAAACTCGGTAAGAAATCTTGGTGTAATTATAAACGAGAATCTTAACTGGGGAGAGCACATTACAAATATCTGTAGAAAAGTGTACGCGTCCCTTCACCCACTAAAATATCATCAAAATATGTTGCCACTAAACATGAGAATTAGGCTTATAAATACTCTTATCCTCCCTATATTTTCCTACTGTGACGTAGTACTAATTGATGCCACGAGAGAACAACTAAACTGATTACAACGTGCTATGAATTCGTGTATTAGATTTATCTTTTCCTTACGCTATGATGTTCATGTTACCCCTTATTATCGACAACTTTCCCTTCTAAAATTTGAACAATATAGAAACCTCCAAGTGGCAGTATTAATCTTTCGAGTATTAAAAGAGAATATCCCATACTACTTATCTTCACAACTCAATTTCCTATCCTCTTTCCACCAGCATAACACACGCTCTGGCAGTACACTTGCTATCCCTCTCAGCAGGTCAGCAGCATTCAGCCGTTCCTTTGTTGCAAATGGAGCTAGAATATGGAATTCTCTCCCCCACAACATTAGAGCCATACAATCCTTAAATTCCTTCAAGTTGTCTTGCCGTGAGCATCTCCTCGATGTGTGCCGCCAGGCTGAATGAATCTGGCAGAGTGAATGTGTGTATGAATGTACGTTTACTGTGCTTAGGGTATTTAGTGTCAACTTGTAACTTGTAACGATAGTTTAAGACATGACTAAGAATATTTATAGAGTTTATGTTATTTTGTTTCATATTTTGTTTCTAGTTTGTAATGGTAGTTTTAAGATAAGATTATGAATATTGCTCTCAGATGTACTATGTTAATGAAGTGTGGTTAAGTGTAAGAGAGGACCATGAGTCCTAACTTCACCACTACAAATAAAGGCAAATAAAGGCAAATATAGTAGTCTTGTCATCACTGAACAAGCTTACTCGAGAAATGAAGAAAGATATAGTTATCCCGTTGCTTTCCTCACTAAGTCAGAAGGTGCAAATATATATATCAGTCAGCCAACCATGCAAGCCATTCATAACAGGGACTGACCGCATAAAGAGTGGCATTACCAGCATTGCCCACATCTCATTCACTGATATATATATAATAAACTTGTTTTAGCTCATACTGGAACACACATTATATAGGGTCTCTTATATAAACCCAGACTGAACGCACAGTGCACTGCGGCAGCTGGAGTATGGGGGAAGCATGCGCATAGTTCTTGACCTTGCAAGCAGCCTGCTCGTGTTCGACCTGGCAAGCATGAGTCGCCAGTTATCATTGCAACACCGTATTATTGTATGTAAAAGTTCTGGTTTCATTTTAATGGTCATGTGAACAGTCATAACTCTCGCTATCGGTGTGCAGAAAATTCTAATGGTGTTTATGAAGTCCCTCATTATGATAGGAAAATTGGTGTTTGGTGTGCTGTTAGTGCAAGATGAATAACTGGGCCTATTTTTTTTTAGATGACAGTAAATGCAGAGAGCTACCAAGATGACATTTTGGCGCCATTCTTCCATCAGTTAACGCAAGAAAAATCGTGTGTGTGGTTTCAACAGGATTCAGCCCATGCTTATACAGCAGAAGATTCCCTTCTTAAAATCTTTGAAGTGCTGGTCTATTTCTACCTTGTTCTCCAGATCTAACAGTGTGTGACTTTTACTTGTAAACTGAAAGACAGAGTGTATCAAACAAATCCTCACACATTGAAGGAACTGAACAGGATCTCTCATATAAACTCAGACCGATCGCATGGTGTTCATACTCTGCGCTACAAAAGCTGCCTCAGACGAACTTATGTCTTGCGTGGCCGCCAATCTTCAATCTTACCTTATAAAAGATGCTGGAAGTGTCGTCCTTCCTGGGTTATACAGGCATTGTATCTGGTAGCCACATTCTGGCCGACGCGAGTGAGTTCTGCCAATGTAATGGTTTATTTTTCATACCATTCTCGGAGATTCTATAGCCAAGATATTCCCCTTCTTCCCCTTCCTTCAATTTTACCTCGTAAGATAAGCTAAAGGAGTCTATATTTATCATTTAGAATGATGTGGCCAAAGTACTCAACTTTCATCTTTTTATTGTTGCAACCCGTGACACTCTGAGCAGACGTCGGTAGCACCACAACTCAAAAGATCAAAGTTTTTTTGGGGGTGTTCTCTGTGAGTGTCCATGAAGTAAGACAGAAAATACATAACACTGAGGTAAATGGAGGCGGATGCAAACCCATGGTGTTCCTCGCATAGTGGTAGTAACCACAGGCAACGCCCAGATCCGTGATGTTTCCCATATAATGGTACTAATCACAGGTACTGTAAACCCACAATGAACACTCTCTGCTGCTACTAACCGCAAACCTATTGCGTACCTAACATAGTGGTACTACTTGCAAGTAAAGGCGACCCATGCTGTTCCCCACGTGATGGTTTCATGGCTCTAATACCATCATCCCTTAGTATCACTTCTAGTCACCTCTTGTGACAGGCAGGGGATACCGTGGGTGTATTCTTTGTCCGCATCCCCTACTCACAGAGGGTCATCAGAACAATGAACTAAAAGACCAGGAAAGGCAAGATTAGAAATGAAGCAAGCAGGAAGGAGGCTGGCATCAAAATACCTGTTACTGAGCTTTTAGGACGATGCAGGCTACAATGGTTTGGACATGTTATGAGGACAGACAGACAGTACGGAATTACTTTGACAAAGAAGTGAAAGGGGAGAGGCCAAGAAATCGATGGATAGACACAGTGAAATCGGCGTTCAGCAAGAGGAATATCAAGTGGGAGGACATAGAGGAACAGAAACAATATTGTGACAGGAAGAAGTGGCGAGCACTTGTAAACCACACCCAGAAAACTGGAGAAGGAAAATGATGATGATGAATATAAACTGTGTTATCGTGTTGACAAATGCTCGAAATAAGTTTAATTTAACTTAAGTTTGTAAACAGAGACCAGGATAAAAATATGACGTCAAAAAAATCCAAGCTTATCTTGTAGTGTTGAACTAGTCCTTACCCATCTTTCCAGCGCATGATTGAGAAGAACTCTAGAACACCAGCTGCAATGGCTGCAAAGAAACTGAACCCCATGCCGAAAGCTGGAACAAAGAGGAAAAAAATGTCATGTTAAGTTACGGAAATCTCCAGTAAAATTAATGTTTTTAATTTGGCCGGGATTTCACTGACCGATGCGAGAGAGCAAGGTGACCCTGTAGCCGTGACGATCAAGGTACGGATAGATGACGCTGTTCATCAGTGGGATGAGTGCCAGAATGAAGATCTGGTCAAAGAGGCTCAGCCAAGCTGTTGGCATCTGCAGATAATGAGAGAAAAAGAGAACTTAAAGAGGTTTCCTATGGAGAGCACAGACCCTGTATCAAGTCCGAAGGGTACTTACATTGAAATTCTTCTCGGTTCCACTGGAGAAGCCGATCTTGAGATGCACCCCTTGTTCCTGGAAACCAGTCTCTATCTGTAAAAAGAAAAAACATGCTACATTTGGAGGAGAGGGTCATCATGGTCATAAATCCCATATTCTTTAACCCATTCAATGCCAACCTGTATTTACTGTTTACGTTACTGAATGCTGTGCCTCGTCCACCAAACCCGTACATATAGTGCAGTGTCTGCTTCGCCAATCTCGTATATGAATGTAATATAGTGTCATGCTTTAAATTTCCATGGAAATACTCAAAGAAGTTCTGTATGGCAGATATACCATGCCATTTCATGTGTTTTGAAAGCAATCTGATGTTATTTCAGCTTCGCTGGAGTGAAATACCCTTCCTGCTAATGGGTAGCCATCACGGTGTCTTGAAGAGTCCATTCATCTCTTGTTGACGAAGAAATCAAAAATTTCCTCATAAATAATGATTCTGGAGAGCTATATTTTGATAAGGCTGGCACCGTGGTGTAGGAATAGCGTACCTGCCTCTTACCCAGAGGCCCCGGGTTCAATTCCCGGCCAGGTCAAGGATTTTTATCTGAATCTGAGGGCTGGTTTGAGGTACACTCAGCCTTTTTTTTTTTTTTTTTTTTTTTTTAATGCTATTTGTTCGGGGCATCGACCTATAGAGATCTTTTCCCCCTACTTGCATCATGTGATATGAACCTGCGTGTAACTGGAATGGAGGAAGTGTAGAGTGTTGAATGTGAGGAAAGGAATGTTAAGGATGACACAAACACCCAGTCCCCAGGCCAGGGATATTAATCATTTACAATTAAAAACCCCTGACCCAGCCGGGAATCGAACCCGGGGCTGTTAGTATCCAGGAACAAATGCCTGTTCTGTATCTGTTTGGTTATTTTCATATTATGTAACTATGCCCTCTTCAGCATCATCACTTTCTTCACTATTTTCACAAAATGTTAGGATGGACTGTTACCACCTAATCAATAAAAATACATATAGAAAGTAAAATATACATTTATATATAGCAAAGCAAAGTCATCTCCGTACAGACCATGAAGGCCCTTGGAGGGGTGGAATGTAAAGGCTTCCACTATCTGTAACCTCGGCACTTGATAGGGTAGAGTGGTTTGCGCTAAGCCTGGCCTCCTTTGCTCCCAGGAATTAACCTGGTACTCATTTTTGGTGTAGGCTGAGTGAATCTCAGGACCATATATGAACCTCCGGAAGTGATAATCTCGTTTCTTAAATTTTTCGACTTCCTGATGAGGAATCAAACCCTCGTCCTTCCGAGTAAACCGAGCACGCCTTTACTGCCTTGGCCAGGCAGCCCCTACATTTATATATATTTCAAGTCACAGTACTGGTTTTTGCCTTTACGTAGGCCATCATCAGCTGAATCTACATACTGTATCTTTATTATATATAATTTGAACAATATTATTTCTTTTATTAAGTACTTTATTTGCATAAAATAGTCACGTATTCAAATAATATGATGCTTAGTTCATTGCAGTTAACTGTATGGTTCTATGAAAGTTGTCTCCGCTGAGCTTTCTATGCCAGCCCGATAGAGGGTTCTGTGTCCGGCTCCACAGCTAAATGGTTAGCGTGCTGGCCTTTGGTCACAGGGGTCCCGGGTTCGATTCCCGGCAGGGTCGGGAATTTTAACCATAATTGGTTAATTTCACTGGCATGGAGGCTAGGTGCATGTGTCATCTTCATCATTTCATCCTCATCACGATGCGCAGGTCGCCTACGGGTGTCAAATCAAAAGACCTGCATCTGGCAAGCCGAACTTGTCCCCTGACACTTCCGACACTAAAAGCCATACGCCATTCCATTTCAGAGGGTTCTGTGAAAGCTGTCTGTGCAAATCTTTCTATGTTAGTCCAATAGATGGCTCTGTGAAATCAATTTAGCACCATAATGTAAGTTGTAACTCCATGTTGGTTCTAATAAGCGATGTATGACAAAATTAAAAAGTTAGAAGTCATTGGAATAGTTGTTTGTGAGGTAGAATTGTACAGAGAAAATGGAAATTAAGTTTCTGGTAGAAAATTTCATTTCAAAGCCATGAATGTAAAATTAGTGGCAAATCAATTAAAAATGTGAGGGACGATTTGGTTGCTCAGTTTGTGAAAGCAGCACCAACAAAGAAGACTTGTTAGCGTGGGAAAAGAAAACCTTTTTAACGGGCAGTGTTCATGACGCACTGAGATGTGGAAGACCATCCACCAGACTTGAACTTTGTGCTGATGTAGAAATATGGAACGATCTCTGGTCAAATCCATTCGGAAACATGCATCAGAGTTTGGGGATACCAGAATCAACCATGAGGAAACACATCAAAGTGGATCTGAAAATGAGGTGTTGGCATCCACTGAGTGTCAATGAATTATCAGATGATGATTTAGGAAGACGTGTTGATACTTGTGGTCGGATGCTGCAACAATTCCAAACATTGGCTCAGAAGGCAGAAGCCATGTTCAGTGATGAATGTGCGATTCATCACAGCTCCTGTTTTTGCAATGTTCACTTTTGAGGAAAAGAAAATCTGCATCTTTTTCAAGAAATCAAGCAAAACTCACCTCACTTCATGATCTGAGCCGGAATGACAAACGCATCTGTTTGGCCCATATTTTTCTGATCGATCAGAACAGTTACCTCCAGATGATTAATGACCGGCTCATCCCGCAGCTGAAAAATGTGAGAATCTTAGACGTCATTTGGTTTTAACACAATGGGGCGCAGTGGCTGTTCAACAACATCTGAATGCTGTCTTTGAGAATTATTGGGCGGTTGAGGATCGGACAATGATCCAGCTCCTCTTCCATAGCCATCAAGGAGCCCTGATCTAACAACACCCAATAACACACACTGGGGTTACATCAAGGAACAGATGAGGAAGCAGCGGTATGTTGGAATTGATGATCTGAAAAATGCTGCACGCGAAGCTTTCCAGACAGTGACATCAAGGATGTTGCTTAATACGAGCATCAGAACACGGCAGTGTATTCAGCTGTGCAGAAACCATGGAGGGACACATACAGATGTTTTAGATTACTAAAATATAAGTTGGAAGTAGAAATAAATAAACAATTGATGAGTATATGTACTTTTATATCATTTCAGTTTGAATTTAATTTTTATATAGGGGTATACGGACTGCGTGTGCACCCTGTATGTATGTATGTAAGCTATAAAGCACATGAAGCTTTCTTAATGAGCTGAATTCTTACCTGGAAGAAGACCAGCCAATAAGGTAGCAGACTTGTAAACAGAAGTAACACAATGCCCAGTCTCTTGACATCCTCAACGGCAGAGTCATGATGAGAACCCCCGTAACGGATCTTGGCGTAGTCGAGCCAGGACGGGGAGGGAGGAGTCCGCTGTGCTCGCCTTTCTATTAGTGGTGACCTGAAATGATCAAATATTCTGATTCTAATAGGATGCCTTGCTCCAGAGAAAAAAATTCTCATGGGTTAGCTTTCCTGTGGTGGTGGTGGTGATTATTGTTTTAAGAGGAAGTAAAATTAGACAACCATTCCCATAGCTGTCCTGTTCCATGAGGTACAGTCTAATAATTTTAACGTAAATTAATATACAGTAAAATTTTGCTTAATAATAAATGAGAAACACAAAGACCTGTCCCATGAACACCATACAGCCCTATGACTTACTAGCTTTTTACTTCATATTTCCTTCCACAAATCTGATTCAAGATTCATAGTGGCTTTTCTTTAAAACATCAACCTCTTTGTCTTGTGACTGCCTCTTTCAAATCTCATTGCTGCATCAATACCATCATCCTTGTAGCAATACACGACCTACAGCTGATTGTTCATTTTGAATAAAAAAATAAATGAAATATATATATTACAAACTAAATTACTTTAGATTACTTTAGATTATAAATTCTTGTTGATATCTGACCACAGCAACTACTGCTTTATATTATTGTCCCTGCTACTTTGATGAACTCACGTGTGACTGATGAATCCAAACTTTGTGCTGAACAACCACTCTTTGAAGGATGTTCTCTTCAATGTAGGTGTAGAGAAACCGGTGCCTGGATATAAATTTTGTAGCATTTCATTTTATATCAAACTTGTGTAGACAAAAGGCTTCAGGTCGACTGTAAGCCTTGCGTCGCCACTCTGAGCGCTTGCTTGCTAAGTGTTCAAGCTCAATGCATTACAGTATAATAAAATAGAAGTTAAGTTGTCCACCTAGTCAATCCAATTATATATTATTTTGAATTTAAAATTGCAAAACAAAATAAATGAACAGGATATGTTTCAGCCTTTTTGGCCATCTTCTGCTGCAGTAGATCATACAATAGAAAGATATATTACTTACATATTCTTGTTCTTTTTCTTCTTTCCTCGACACTTATTTTGTTTTTTCTTTCTTTTAGATATTTTACACCTCTTTTTAGGTGATTCTGTTGCAGTTCCAAATCAAAATTTCAACATTTTCCATTGGTTGGCAATATCTTGATGGGCTGTCCACACATTTTGGTATGTTACATATTTGGCTTTTAATATGAATTATGGGACAATATTTTAAATGAAGTACGTCAACTTAGGAGAACTGTTTAATACATTTCCCACAAGATTTCATGAATTTTTTAAGGACTACATTTTCGATTTTATTAATCATCTCACAACATTTGTGACTTGTTCTTCCTATTGACATTAAAATTTCAACATTTTTTCTTAACTTCTTTTTATTATATAAGAATGTAAGATTCACTATGGTATGCAATATTCAGAGTTTTTACATGTTTTTCTATTCAGACCATGTGTCATGCTCATCACAACTGAATCTCCAAGAGATTAGCCTGTAAACCTGTGGAGTTTGCTCAATGCAGTACATCAGTATTTCTCAAAAAATCACCTCACTTGACGAGAAGAATGGACTGATGGCAACTCAAATTTATTTTATTTATTTGTGTCAGAAGTATAAAATATGAAATACGAAAACATAAAGAGCATGAAATGGACACAAGTGCACAAATATGTGTTCATCAAGTGACTTCAAACAGTTCCTGCCCACGTGAATTAGCTTGAGTCATTGTACATCTGGATGGGCACAACGGACAACATAAGAGATGTTGTGTTGTTTGAAATTTGCCACAATCACATAGAACTGTCCTGGTTGGAAAACGCCACTTATTGTCTCTTATTCTTGCAACTTCAGTTCGCAGTCTGTTCAGGAATTTCCATATTGGTCAGTTCTCTGTGTGGCCATGAGATAGAGATTCCTTCGGTTCCATCCATTCAGACAAATTGCTAGTTCTCTCCTTCCACATGGCAACTTGTGATTTTACAACTGTTGCTTGGAATGGTTGAGTAGTTGTTAGGAAGCTCTTTCACGATTTTAATCTCCTTTCAGCACGTTGATATCCCTGGAGTGGGTGAGAGGTCATAGTAGATGATTTTCTCCTTTCATTGTTGGCAGCCACTTCTCTTCTGATATCAGATGGAGCAATCCCAGCCAGATCATTCAATTTATTGATGGGAGTTGGCCTTAAACAACCTGAAGTAATCCTGCATCTCTTGTTTAAGGCAACATCAACCTGTTTTGCATGGGCTGACCACATAGGAAAGACATATTCTCCTCCAGAATAGCATCAGGCCAGTGCTGTTGTTCTTAATGAGGCTATTAATTTCCACATCAAGCTGATATTTTGACATCACAGCGCTAACAGATATTGAATTTCTCCATATTCTTCAGATTTTAGCCCCCAATATTGAGTTCAAGAGGTTGATGCTCCTTGATAATAAACATACCAGAAAAGAAATTTGTGGTCTGAAGTTCATGGAGTCGGTTAACATAAGGATGAATGTAAATGATGTCTCAATATCTCGATGAATCCCTTCAGAGCCATGAGGGCAATGACATGGATGACATCTTTGTTGATTCTAAGTCTCTAGCAGTGGCATATCCTGGAATCTCCACTGAGGCATGCAACTAATAACCATGCAGTTAACACAATGTATTAAGAAAATTTCAATTCTACTCACCCTAATTACATGTAGGTGAATTCGAGCCGAACAGCTTTACTGTAAGATACTGGATTGAACGTGCGTACACAATTCTTGTTTTCTGTTTTTAAATTTACGAGAGAAGTTAGAGGTCTCCCGGCTTTAACTATTTGAATCTTTTCATCAAACGAACGGCCAGTAAGTGGCTTTTCAAACTGATTTACAATTATATCCGTTTTAGACTTATCCATCGTTAATACCACATGTGCGCAAAATATAATAAAACACCGAAAAGACGAATAGCACAGGAACAGCACACACAGAATGAACTCACTAATCAGCAAAACACACAATGAATTAACTCACTAGTTAGCCACAACTCAGGCACTGGAAGTAAGTCCCCCATTGGCACTGGTCAGTTTTGTCACGTTGAGTTCTCGCTGGCGAGTAATCTGTGGGTCCCGTTTGCTGTAAACTTATGCATGCCGACTTTCTCCAAGTTGCCAACAGATGGCAGAGGGCAGCACGGGTATGTGGTGACAAATTCTGACCAAGTTTCAATTGCAGCGACATCATTCGGAGGGTTTCAGAACTACGTCTACCACTGAATGCAATTTTAAGATTGAATGCCTTACATCCTTAACTCCTCCATTTGCTGTCTCTTTCTTTCTCGAGTGGAATAGACGGCGAGACTACACCAGCACCACACGTAGTCAAGCAACGGAACTAGTACAGTTGCGCGGACCTTTTGAACTTCTGAGAGATGAAATCATTAATATTTGACTTGAAACAACCTAAAATCGTACATCAGATAGTTCTTTGTGTTATCATAACGCATGCAATGAATGCCTTGCATTCAAGGAGAATAAGCCCCTGGTTCTAGCATAAGTCGACAAAGAAAGACAAAAATGTCAACCGTACATCTCACAACTTCAAGGTCCTTGGGATGGTATTTATTAAGATAACAGGGAATAAATGCGTTGTGCCTCTTTTTTGTCTTGATCCACTTCCACTGGCTGTGTCGCAACAGTATTGAATCTGGCAGTTGTACTGGTTTACAGCAGAGCACAATGTCTACTTAACACATTGAACACCAGCCCCGGAGATCTCGGTATTACTATGGCCAGCGGCTGTGGACAGGCACCGGAAATCTCCATTTTTACATACTGGCTTAGTTTTCAGCTTGTTGTGCTGTCTGTTAGTTAGAGTTTGAACTACCTGCCACCACGTCATGGAGTAATAGGATCATTGATGTTAGTGCCAATACATTTTGCCATTTTTACAATCAATGTAACCATGAAAACTACCTATATACATGAGCCTACGTGCATGCCTAGAGGCAATTGTCAAGATTGTAACCCATGGCAACATGCCTTGTGTGATGACAAAGTATTTCAACATTTGTATGCAAATTCATTATGTGATATGCCACAAGGGTGACAAGCTTTGAGAATTCTCGTAGATTGTCAGCTGACAGTAGATGAGAACAGACAGTAAGTGATGGGCTATAAGAATTCTTGCTTTTATGCACCTTGTATTTCCTTTATCATTGATACAATTGTGAGCAGGATTATGAGGTTCCAAATGGTGTAGTCATGGAATATGAACTATATCTATCTTTGAAGTGAAGCTTCCACGGTGTGAAGAATTATTTAATTTAATTTCCGGGTTGAACCGTGTTGTACTTGTACGCATATCACGTACAGTTTGCCGACGTTTCGAATACATTGCAGTATTCTTTGTCAAGGCGACTGAAATACCCCTACTCGATCCGAGGTAATCAGTCTCCCAGGCAGAAATTACACTACTAGAGTGGCCTTGATCTTAGCCTTTTATATCCTAGCCTTTCTGGCTGACGTAAGCCCTGGCTGTCTCGCGAGACTTCTGGAAAGTATATGTCACAGCCAGGTAGTGGGGGCTTGCCCGCACTGTTATGTAATGGGGTTGCGGCCCGTGTGTTTATGTTGTGGTCTGTATGTCTTAAACTATGAATGATAGGCATCCAAGAATTACTGAGATTGTATCCTTCTTCTAAATTTATGTTGTTCGGATGTTTCTTGATTTCGATAGCCTCGCGGATTTTCCTTTCCAGATGCCAAGGGATGGCTGCTAGGATCTTGGTCTTGTCAAATTATATTCCGTGTCTAGTTTCGTAGGAATGCTTGGCTACTGCTGAAATATCTGTGTTTTGGTTCTTGGTGTGACGGATATGTTCTTTTAGGCGGGTGGAGATCAGACGTTTTGTCTCACCTACATAACAAGCTCTGCAGCTACATTCAACGTGATACACTCCAGGGGCCTGTAATTCTATTGTGTCTTTTACTGATGGTAGATAACGGGCTAGCTTACGGTGAGGTTTATAGATAGTTTTTATGTTGTATTTGTCCAGTATCTTGCCGATCCTGTCTGTAGTGTTTTTAATGTATGGCAGTATCGCTGTTTTCTGGCGGGTCAGTTCTTCTTTCCCGTTGTTTTTTCCTGCGGCGGCCTTTTCTTTGTTCTCTTCTGATTTTTTAAGGACTCGTCGGATGTTATTGAGCGAGTAGCCATTTTTCCTAAGGGTTTCCGTGAGGTGTTCTTTTTCTTCCTCGAGGTGCTCTGCGTCAGATATCGCTATGGCCCTGTTCACTAGTGATGTTAGGACAGCCTGCTTTTGTGATGGGTGATGATGAGACGAGGCGTGTAGGTACCTGTCTGTGTGAGTGGGTTTCCTGTATACTGCGCGACTCAGCGTCCCATTGAGATTACGTATTACTAGCACATCCAGGAACGGTAGTTTTCCGTCTACTTCTACTTCCATGGTGAACTGAATATTTACGTGTATGGAGTTGAGATGGTCGAGAAATAGCTGTAGGTTATTGCTCCCGTGAGGCCAGATTACAAAAGTGTCGTCCACAAAACGGAGAAAACATTTCGGTTTCAGGGCAGAAGTAGCTAAGGCTTTCTGTTCGAAGTGTTCCATATACACGTTTGCTATTATTGGAGAGAGTGGCGACCCCATCGCGGCCCCTTCTGTCTGTTCGTAGAACTCCCCGTTAAAATAGAAATAAGTGGCGCTAAGGCATTCTTTAGCTAGTGTTGACAGGTCTTCTGGAAGTTTCTGGTCTAATAGCGGAAATACTTATGTTAGCGGCACCTTGGTGAAAAGTGACATGACGTTAAAGCTTACTAATAGGTCCGTACTTTCAATTGATTGGTCCTTAAGGAGCTGGATGAAATGTCGGGAGTCCTTCACGTAGGTTTCAGTGTTTCCTGTATGTGGCTGAAGTAGTCCAGCTAGGTAACGGGCGATATCGTGCGTGGGAGAGCCTATAGCGCTCACGATAGGTCGCAGAGGTATGCCTTCTTTGTGGATTTCTTGGATGCCTATCATTCATAGTTTAAGACATACAGACCACAACATAAACACACGGGCCGCAACCCCATTACATAACAGCGTGGGCAAGCCCCCACTACCTGGCTGTGACATATACTTTCCAGAAGTCTCGCGAGACAGCCAGGGCTTACGTCAGCCAGAAAGGCTAGGATATAAAAGGCCAAGATCAAGGCCACTCTAGTAGTGTAATTTCTGCCTGGGAGACTGATTACCTCGGATCGAGTAGGGGTATTTCAGTCGCCTTGACAAAGAATACTGCAATGTATTCGAAACGTCGGCAAACTGTACGTGATATGCGTACAAGTACAACACGGTTCAACCCGGAAATTAAATAAAATATATCTATCTTTCTTTAAACCTTCATGTAGTTAACAAAATAATATCAGATATGTAGAGCTATTCCAGTGCGGATTTCAACATTGAGCGGCGCATTCAGTTGCTGACAGATTCTGATATTTGCGATTAATTATGTGCACACTGGTTATCAAAGGTACCAAGTAACAGTGAATTGGATTTTTCCAATGATTAACAGCTAACACTAAACATGGAATAACCATAAAGAGAAATCCTTGCATACTTGAATACAATAAGTACACGAAAGGCACAAACAGGATATTCCTACTACACTGTGCTTAGAAAGCCGGCCCCATGGTGTAGGGGTAGCATGCCTGCCTCTTACCCGGAGGCCCTGGGTTCGATTCCAGACCAGGCCAGGGATTTTTACCTGGACCTGAGTGCTGGTTCGAGGTCCATTCAGCCTACGTGATTAGAATTGAGGAGCTAGCTGACGGTGAGATAGCGGCCTTGGTCTAGAAAGCCAAGAATAACAGCTGAGAGGATTTGTCGTGCTGACCACACGACACCTTGTAATCTGCAGGCCTTTGGGCTGAGCAGCGGTCGTTTGGTAGGCCAAGGCCCTTCAAGGGTTCTAGTGCCATGGGGTTTGGTTTGGTTTGGTTCTGTGCAGAATACTAAGTAACCTAATAGTACATGTTCCAAGTCTGAAGTCGATATCTCGAATACTTTTCAAGTTACAGTAGTTTGAGTGCAGCAGTGTAATTTCTTTCTTGGAAGCTTGAACCCTTCGGTTTACTTAGGGTTGCAGGCTCCATGGGTGGGAGCGGTAGAATTAACACCCACGCTATCCCCTTCCTTTCGTAAGAGGCGACTAAAAGGTGGCCCCAGGGGCCTCTCAACTCGGGAGCGTGTTTTGGCGACCACAGGGCCCTTATAATACCAATATAAATGGTCCGTTATTGGACATTATAAATTTTCCAGCTAGCTCATTCTTGGTTGCCAGCGTTTCGCCCTCGTGTGCTAGGGTGGGCTCATCAGTTGGTACCTAGCACACCTACCAATACGCTGGCTAGTGCATACCGTGGAGGCCACTGCGTAGGCTAACTGGAGCCACCGGCAGTGCCAATGCACTAAGAGACTTCGTCTCATCACTAAAAATTGATGCCTGCTTGGCCATCAGATGATATAGATGTTGATTCCCATAGGGAATCTGAAATATTTGTCCTGAATGAGCAAATTTATAATACCAATATAAATGGTCCGTTATTGGACATTATAAATTTTCCAGCTAGCTCATTCTTGGTTGCCAGCGTTTCGCCCTCGTGTGCTAGGGTGGGCTCATCAGTTGGTACCTAGCACACTACCAATACGCTGGCTAGTGCATACCGTGGAGGCCACTGCGTAGGCTAACTGGAGCCACCGGCAGTGCCAATGCACTAAGAGACTTCGTCTCATCACTAAAAATTGATGCCTGCTTGGCCATCAGATGATATAGATGTTGATTCCCATAGGGAATCTGAAATATTTGTCCTGAATGAGCAAATTTATAATACCAATATAAATGGTCCGTTATTGGACATTATAAATTTTCCAGCTAGCTCATTCTTGGTTGCCAGCGTTTCGCCTTCGTGTGCTAGGGTGGGCTCATCAGTTGGTACCTAGCACACCTACCAATACGCTGGCTAGTGCATACCATGGAGGCCACTGCTCATTCAGGACAAATATTTCAGATTCCCTATGGGAATCAACATCTATATCATCTGATGGCCAAGCAGGCATCAATTTTTAGTGATGAGACGAAGTCTCTTAGTGCATTGGCACTGCCGGTGGCTCCAGTTAGCCTACGCAGTGGCCTCCACGGTATGCACTAGCCAGCGTATTGGTAGGTGTGCTAGGTACCAACTGATGAGCCCACCCTAGCACACGAGGGCGAAACGCTGGCAACCAAGAATGAGCTAGCTGGAAAATTTATAATGTCCAATAACGGACCATTTATATTGGTATTATAAATTTGCTCATTCAGGACAAATATTTCAGATTCCCTATGGGAATCAACATCTATATCATCTGATGGCCAAGCAGGCATCAATTTTTAGTGATGAGACGAAGTCTCTTAGTGCATTGGCACTGCCGGTGGCTCCAGTTAGCCTACGCAGTGGCCTCCACGGTATGCACTAGCCAGCGTATTGGTAGGTGTGCTAGGTACCAACTGATGAGCCCACCCTAGCACACGAGGGCGAAACGCTGGCAACCAAGAATGAGCTAGCTGGAAAATTTATAATGTCCAATAACGGACCATTTATATTGGTATTATAAATTTGCTCATTCAGGACAAATATTTCAGATTCCCTATGGGAATCAACATCTATATCATCTGATGGCCAAGCAGGCATCAATTTTTAGTGATGAGACGAAGTCTCTTAGTGCATTGGCACTGCCGGTGGCTCCAGTTAGCCTACGCAGTGGCCTCCACGGTATGCACTAGCCAGCGTATTGGTAGGTGTGCTAGGTACCAACTGATGAGCCCACCCTAGCACACGAGGGCGAAACGCTGGCAACCAAGAATGAGCTAGCTGGAAAATTTATAATGACCAATAACGGACCATTTATATTGGTATTATAAATTTGCTCATTCAGGACAAATATTTCAGATTCCCTATGGGAATCAACATCTATATCATCTGATGGCCAAGCAGGCATCAATTTTTAGTGATGAGACGAAGTCTCTTAGTGCATTGGCACTGCCGGTGGCTCCAGTTAGCCTACGCAGTGGCCTCCACGGTATGCACTAGCCAGCGTATTGGTAGGTGTGCTAGGTACCAACTGATGAGCCCACCCTAGCACACGAGGGCGAAACGCTGGCAACCAAGAATGAGCTAGCTGGAAAATTTATAATGTCCAATAACGGACCATTTATATTGGTATTATAAATTTGCTCATTCAGGACAAATATTTCAGATTCCCTATGGGAATCAACATCTATATCATCTGATGGCCAAGCAGGCATCAATTTTTAGTGATGAGACGAAGTCTCTTAGTGCATTGGCACTGCCGGTGGCTCCAGTTAGCCTACGCAGTGGCCTCCACGGTATGCACTAGCCAGCGTATTGGTAGGTGTGCTAGGTACCAACTGATGAGCCCACCCTAGCACACGAGGGCGAAACGCTGGCAACCAAGAATGAGCTAGCTGGAAAATTTATAATGTCCAATAACAGACCATTTATATTGGTATTATAAATTTGCTCATTCAGGACAAATATTTCAGATTCCCTATGGGAATCAACATCTATATCATCTGATGGCCAAGCAGGCATCAATTTTTAGTGATGAGACGAAGTCTCTTAGTGCATTGGCACTGCCGGTGGCTCCAGTTAGCCTACGCAGTGGCCTCCACGGTATGCACTAGCCAGCGTATTGGTAGGTGTGCTAGGTACCAACTGATGAGCCCACCCTAGCACACGAGGGCGAAACGCTGGCAACCAAGAATGAGCTAGCTGGAAAATTTATAATGTCCAATAACGGACCATTTATATTGGTATTATAAATTTGCTCATTCAGGACAAATATTTCAGATTCCCTATGGGAATCAACATCTATATCATCTGATGGCCAAGCAGGCATCAATTTTTAGTGATGAGACGAAGTCTCTTAGTGCATTGGCACTGCCGGTGGCTCCAGTTAGCCTACGCAGTGGCCTCCACGGTATGCACTAGCCAGCGTATTGGTACTTGTGCTAGGTACCAACTGATGAGCCCACCCTAGCACACGAGGGCGAAACGCTGGCAACCAAGAATGAGCTAGCTGGAAAATTTATAATGTCCAATAACAGACCATTTATATTGGTATTATAAATTTGCTCATTCAGGACAAATATTTCAGATTCCCTATGGGAATCAACATCTATATCATCTGATGGCCAAGCAGGCATCAATTTTTAGTGATGAGACGAAGTCTCTTAGTGCATTGGCACTGCCGGTGGCTCCAGTTAGCCTACGCAGTGGCCTCCACGGTATGCACTAGCCAGCGTATTGGTAGGTGTGCTAGGTACCAACTGATGAGCCCACCCTAGCACACGAGGGCGAAACGCTGGCAACCAAGAATGAGCTAGCTGGAAAATTTATAATGTCCAATAACGGACCATTTATATTGGTATTATAAATTTGCTCATTCAGGACAAATATTTCAGATTCCCTATGGGAATCAACATCTATATCACAGGGCCCTTAGCCGAGTTCTGGCATTGCTTCCACTTACTTGTGCCAGGCTCCTCACTTTCATCTTTCCTATCCAAACTCCCTAGATCAACTCTTGTTCTTTTCCGACGGTATTAGAGGACTTGAGGCTAGGGAGTCTTTCATTTTCATGCCCTTTGAGGCCCTTGTCTTCCTTTGGCCGATACCTTCATTTTTCGAAGTGTCGGATCCCTTTCATTTTTTTTCTCTGATTAGTGTCATAAAGAGGATGGTTGCCTAGTTGTACTTCCTCTTAAAACAATAATCACCACCACCACCAGCCTCTGTCCGGGGCCCGTCCTCAATGTGTTAAATACATAATGGGAGAGAAAATTTATGTTTCAAAAAAAACTTCCTTCAGGCTGAACAGTGATATATTTTCTTAGTAATTTTTCAAGTTGTGTTACCTACCCTTGTATGCTAGTTTGCCGCCGAAGATGGCACCGTCCAGAGATGCCCTCCCGTATGATGCAGAGGATGTTCATGAGCACCGAGCCTGCAGGTCGGTGCACCAGGTAGTAAGGACGACCGCAAGCAAACAGCACCAGCGCAGCCACCAGACAGCCACAGGTACCAGCAAAAGCTCGCAAGAATCCATTCGGCATATCGAGAGCAACATAGGACAAGGCTCCAACACCAAGCAAGCTCCCAATGTTGACACACCAGTAGTACCAATTGAAGAAACGGCGTAGAGAATCGGTGCCTCCATACTTCACCTGAAACATGCCAACTTGAACAGTCTCAATTTCTCATTAGGATATTTCTTACTCAAACGCTTCTCATTCACATTATGCTTAATCCGCGAACCTGCAAAATAAAGTCTCTGGTAGGTGCTTGTACAGGCTAATCTCGAGAACCACCTAACGAACTTATAGACCTTTTTTTGTATTAGTGCAATATCTTGTATTGAAAATGTATTGTCAGTTTATTTCTTATAATTCCAATGTATGAAACAAAAATGAAATTTATAGCTTATAATTAATCGTGCAAGTCATTTCTTTTAACTTTTGACTCAATCTATAACTGTTAGATTCTTCAGTCTTTCAAACTAATGTATGAATAAATCAATTTAGAAACTACCGGTACCTACTTGAAAAAGAATGTTTAACAGATTATACCTGAAAAAAAGAAAAGCTTTATTAAAATTGAATGGCACGTTGTGTTCTTGAAAGAACATCATCATATTCTATCAAATCACACTTCTTATTCTTATAATAATAATAATAATAATAATAATAATAATAATAATAATAATAATAATAATAATAATAATAATAATAATAATAATAATAATAATACTGGCTTTACGTCCCACTAACCACTTTTATGATTTTTGGAGACGCCAAGGTGCCAGAATTTAGTTCTGCAGGAGGTCTTCTACGTGCCAGTAAATCTACCAACACGAGGCTGACACATTTATTTGAGCACCTTCAAATACCACCGGACTGAACCAGAATCAAACCTGCCAAGTTGGGGTCAGAAGGTCAGCACCTCATCCGTCTGAGCCACTCAGCCCAGCCTCCTCCTCCTGGAAGTGCCAAATCCTCAGTGGAAGTTGGCAGTAAATCTGGTCCATAACGGCTACTCTAAATAAGGCAGCTGATGATGAATTGGACCACTGGCGAAGGTTTCCCAACCAGGAAATACATCGTCACCCAGAGCCTCTTCCTCCTTATACTTTTCCTTGAAGTATGAGTTGATGGAGGTGGTATATCTCATTAAGCACAATGTGACCAAAATATACTGTCATCATTTCTTTGATGGTCTTTGTTATTTCTAATTGTCTTCTCATGCGCTGCATGACCACGTTGTTCGTTACGTGATACAACTAAGATATTCCGAGCTTACGATGATGACACCAGAAGTCAAAGGCATTTAACCGTTTAATTGTTATGGCCGTGAGAGTGCAAGCCTCCGCACTGTAATACAAAGTGGAGAAGGCGTGACACTTAAGTACTCTGGTTCTAAGATGAAGGTCTAAGTCCAGATTACATAATACTTTCTTCATATGATGGAATGCCACCCGTGCTTTCTCAATTCAGATTTTTATTTCTTGATATTGGTCCCATCTCTCATCAGTATGGTTCGGAACCAAATCACATAATTTTTTAAAATAGTGATAATAAGCTATTTATTAGAATTCTGGGAAGACCCATGAGGTCACCGGAATGTGACATAATGGGAAGTTACAGTAAACAAGCCAGCAGGCACAACACTAGTGCTGGCGTAATGCGTGATGTTGCACTCCTACGTGGACCAGTGAGGAGAGAAGAATTATATGAGGAGTACTTTCTGATGCACTGCAAAGCCACATCGTTCGCTACGTGCTACACCCAAGTTATTCTGAGCATACGATGATAACGCCAGAGCTTAAAGGCATTTAACCGTTTAATTATTATGGCCATGAGTGTCTTTGTGAAAAGCTATTAAATTCACTCCATATGTCTCTCTTCTTTGCCCTTAATTTCTATATAAACTGTAGATAACTCGATGTACAGTAGATGGTAGCAGCAAGTGATAACGAAGATCCTCTACGTAGAATAGTTCACATGTTCACTTGTTTGGGTCACGTAGCTGTCACCTTGCATTCGGGAGATCGTGGGTATGAACCCCACTGACAGTAGCCCTGAAGAGGGTTTTTCCATGGTTTCTCATTTTCACACCATAAAAATGCTGGGACTGTACCTTAATCAAGGCCACAACTGACAGTAGCCCTGAAGAGGGTTTTTCCATGGTTTCTCATTTTCACACCATAAAAATGCTGGGACTGTACATTAATCAAGGCCACAATTGCTTCCTTCCCACTCCAAGCCCTTCCCTATCCATCATCACTATAAGACCTACCTATGTCGGTGCGACACAAAGCAAATTATAAAAATTAAAAAATTGATAGGATTGGGAGTATTCATGTTGGCGAAAGAACAATTTGCAAGCTAGAGATTGAGAAACATGAAATTATACGTGTAAAACTTACCTCTGAAGACGATATGCAACTTGATGTTTTTGGGGTGTACAAACCTGGAAAGAGTGCCACTGATGCAGAACTATAATAATATAATCAGCTACGTGGGGAATGATACATATAAGAACATGACTGTAGCGGGTGATCTCAATTTTCCAAACATTAACTGGATAGGTAATGTGAATGACAGAAAGCATGACCAACAAATGGTAAATAAGTTAATCCGGGAAGGACAGCTGAATCAACTAGAGGGAAGAATATTTTAGACATGGTGCTGATAAAACCAAATGAACACTATAGAGAAAGCCAAAAGGTATAATAATGTTTTTGGTTTAAAGACCCGGTAACTAGGTTTGCAATTTTTGGGACTATTCTTGGTAATAAATTATTATAATTAAAAAACTACCTTTCCAATACACAAAATCCTTATAATTAGGATGAAACCATTTTGAGTATTGGAAAGGTGGTTTTTTAATTATAATAATTTATTACTCTGAACTCCAATATGGTTGTAAAATTAGATTTATAACTTGTACTGTTCTTGGTGCCAAAATTTTGTCCTGCAGGAGTTTTTTCACACCCCAGTAAATCTATCGATACGAGGCTGATGTATTTGAGCACCTTCAAATACCACCGGAACTGAACCGGGATTGAACCCGCTCAATTCAACTCAGAAAGTCAGCATTCTACCATTAGAGTTACTAAGCCTGACAATGTCAAAAGGGAAATGCCATTTTATGCACGAATTTTGTTTCCAAAGTTGAATACTTTCATTTATGTTTACTGTATAATATAAAATTATAAATTTTCAACATATGTTTTAACAATAATAATGTACACTATTTCTTGTGATTAGTTATTAAACACCGACATTTTAGAAGTGCCTAATCTTCTGTACATAATAAAAAAATTATAATTCTCCATAAGTTACAATAAACATTGTTTCAACAATTAAAAAATTGGGTATAATTGGATGTTATTTATTTTATTATTACAAGATATTAGAATCATTCCATTTTGTATTGAATTAGGAGGATACATTTAATTTTTACTTCGTAAAGTGTTATTTATTTTTAAAATATTAAGGAATTAAAAAATTTTGGACCATATTTATTTTTTAAAATGTTAAGTTGCGGGGTTAATTAACTCTCAGTTTTGAGAAGCAGGACATTGGGAACCAGAGTTATTATAAGAAAGAATTATGAAAGATTCAACGATGAATTGTCTGTTAATTTAGCCAGGTAGACACACACTAATTCACCACCTGATATGAGTCACTGATTTCTTATCATTGTACCATTCTTCTATATGAATGAACTGGAAGTATTTTATCTTGGCTTATCATTGTCAGACAGGACAAACATAACACAGTTTGAACAATGTTTGTTTAGAAATGATATACTGTGACAGTGCAATTGCGCTCCATCAGTTGATAACTGGTAGATAGAGCCCTGTGCGGATATACAAAATACTATCCGCATCCGCGAATGGTTACCCGTGGATACTGTAAATATGTAACTACCACAACAAAACGAGAGGAGAGTAGAATACAGGGAGCGGAGATGAAATTACTAAGAGGTATCGAGGGCAAGACCAGAAAGGATAGAATTAGAAATGAAGAGATAAGGAAAAGGACAGGAATCTTGAAACTTCAAGACAGGATAGAAACAACAAAGCTTAAGTGGTATGGGCATATGATGAGAATGGGAGAAGAGAGTGTGCAAAAAAAAAAAAAAAAAAAAAAAGAGTAGTTAACAGGAAAGAGACCATGAGGAAGACCACAAAAGAGGTGGAGAGATTCATTGTGGGAGTGCATAGAGAAGAGGGGAGGAAAACCAGAAGATGTATTGAAGAAAGGAGAAGAGTGGTGGAGAGACAGGCAGCGATGGAGGTCCTTAATCCACAACCCAACCTGGGAAGCTGGAAATGAGAAATGAAGATGATGATAACACCCAAGGTACTGAAAAAGATAGATCTGTTAACATAATACAACAGGCCTGATACCTGGTACCAGACCCTCTGCAGTCAGAGGTTTGTAAGGAATTTCCTCTTGCAACAACTACCGACGTACTGAGTGGTTCTCTTTCGGAATCGTTCTACCTTTCTTCCACTAACTGCAGGCAGGAGCCAGTTAGGTTTAGGTCAGATTTACGACTTTATGGACTTTAGGCTCTTCATACAGGGTGAGCAACACAAAGCGGAACCAGTCCCGCTGCCCGCACATGGGAGATGTGTGCATGACAGAAAGTCTGCAGTAAATACATTGTCGCATAAGCTATTTCTAACAAACACAAAACAACACAAAACAATAAAATTAATCACATATATCACGTCAGGAGAAATTGAAACTGCCTCCCTTTGTTGTTCAAGCATTTCTGGCACCTGCTTAGAAAATTGTTCATTACCATCTGCAGTTCCCTCTGAGAAATGGCAGCAATTTCTTGATGAATGTTATTTCAAAGTTCATCTAAAGTGTGTGGATTCGTTTTGTACACTTTCTCTTTCAATGCCGTCCAGAGATAAAAATCGCAGGGGGTTAAATCGGGTGACCAAGGAGTCCATATGTTGTTGGTGTTAACTTTATTTTCAAACACCGCATGGATTTCCTGTAAGGAGAAGTGGGTTTTACGTGCCGTCGCAGAGTCTTGCTGGAAAACTGCAACACCTCTTTCCCTCTCAGGTAATTCTCCAAAAATTGGAAATTCCCGTGCACATGATAGAGCGGTTCCGCTTTATTCTGTTCACCCAGTATATCACCATGCTCCCATACCAACGTGAAGGGTCACCCAACTACAAGAAAAAATGAGAGTATACCTGAGTCAAAATAATAAACATCATTATTTAGACATTATCAGCAAAATTATCCACACTGGTACACAGTTCACATCCGCCAAGAGATTAACTTCGCGAATTTCCACTTCCATGCAGGGCTCTACTGGTAATGTGTCAGCCTTTGAATCTCAAGATCACAGGTTCAAACCCCACACAGATAATCGGTCTTTTGAAGGGCAGAAAAAAGTCCACTCAACGCTCCATGTCGCACAATGTTGGGATGTGAAAAAGATATCTCGTGACACATCTGGTGATTACCAAATAAAATTAATTTTAAAACCCTGCCATAGATAGCCCAAGAGGGATTCGGTTTACTCTGCAATCTGGCAGAGTAAGCTGGAACGTCAAAATTGAGGTTCAGGCGGCCTAGATGATGTCAAATCAAAATGCCTGCACACAGTAGCCGAGGCCATACATTTTTATCATCATCAAATTTTTTAAAAAATTTGCTTTACGTCGCACTGACACAGATAGGCCTTATGGTGACAATGGGATAGAAAAGTACTAGGAGCGGAAAAGAAGTGGTCGCGGCCTTAATTAAGATACAGCCGCAGCATTTGCCTGGTGTGAAAATGGGAAATCACGGAAAACGATCTTTAGGGCTGACAACAGTGGGGTTCGAACCCACTATCTCCCGGATGGAAGCCCACAGCTCCGCGCCCTTAACCACACGGCCAATTCGCCTGGTCATTAAATCAAAATACTAGTACAATGTCATCATCAACATCCTTTTTCCTTATCCAGCTCCTGCTGGGTCAGGGCATTTATGGCACTTCTCCACCCTCCTCCCTCCTTCCACCATTCCTTTTCCAGTATTTTGTCCCAGTTCAGGTTTCTTCTTATTCTTCACTAAATTGATCCACCTTGTTCTAGGTCTCCCTCTTGCTCTCTTTCCCTCGAAATTTACTCTCCATTATCTGTTTTTGGTATTTTTTCCACCTCCATCTTCTTTACATGTCCAAACCATCTAAGTTCACTCCTATCAATTTCATTTAGATTTTCCATTCCGACCTGTTTTCTCACGTCTTCATTTCTCAAGCAGTCTTTCTTAGATATTTCATTTTACTGGTTTGAATTCCACTCTCCTCCCTACTTCTCATTATCCAGGTGTCAGCCGCATAAGTCAGGGATGGCGAATCTATGACACGTGAACACGATTTCTGTGCCACACTGCACAACTTACTAACAAATTTTAATGTTTTTAACATGTAATAAATAAAAAACATAGCTTATTTTAATATTACACTTTAATAAAATTAATAAAGAAGCATGTCACATTTCTATGGCCACATTTTTCACAAATACTAGTAGGTTAATTTATTATTTATAAAATTTACCTGTTTTGTGAAGTGAATTTTCAGTGATGTCTGCAAAATAAAAATGAAACTTCACTCGAATGGATTTGTATGTAATGCAATCTAATTCCTAAACAAAGTGCCTTTCATGATGATTTTAAATAAATATAACTGGTGGCACACTAGACAGTGAAAAGTAATTTAAAAAAAAGACCTTAACCGATACGGTAGTTGGAAAAGGTTTGCCATCCCTGACATAAGTCAATATGGGTGAATAATACATAAATTTTGTTCATTATCTTCCTGGAGAAACTAGAAAAGGAGATAACTAATGGGGAAGTGAATTTTATAATTAAAAAACCCATGGCACTACAGCCCTTGAAGGGCCTTGGACTACCAAGAGACCGCTGCTCAGCCCGAAGACCTGCAGATTACGAGGTGTCATGTGATCAGCACGACGAATCCTCTCGGCCGTTATTCTTGGCTTTCTAGACTGGGGCCGCTATCTCACCGTCAGATAGCTTCTCAATTCTAATCACATAGGCTGAGTGAACCTCAAACCAACCCTCAGGTCCAGGTAAAAATCCCTGACCTGGCCGGGAATTGAACCCGGGGCCTCCGGGTAAGAGGCAAGCACGTTACCCCTACACCACGGGGCCGGCAAGTGATTTTTATGGGTGATGTAAATGCATAATACAATGTAATACTCTATAATTATGGCTACGACAGCCTGACTCCTAGACTGAATGGTAAGTATCCAGTGTTCTGCAGTTCAGAGGGCTCCACATTCAATTCCTGGGTGTTAAATTCACAATTAAGTATTTATTTATTTTCCACCTAGTCAATACAATGATTGCTTAAGGCAATTTAATGGTTAAAAGTGGTACATGTTTCGTATATTATCAACATCTTCAGCCACATAAGACTGTTTAGATGAAAAATATATAAATTGACAAAGTAATGCTTTAGAGGAAGTGTCCTTAATATTAACATAAGATTGACAACATTAAAACAAACAAATAACTCAAGAGAAAATATATAAATTATTTCTACAATTGAAAGCAGTCGTCCTGGCTGTTAAGCGAACAGGGAACTGAAAATCAAGTAGGGATGACATAAAAATGTTAGTGCTCAACTGTAGGAACATTGTAAACAAAGGAATCGAATTAAGTAATTTAACAGATGTATACTTACCAGATATTGTAATAGGAGTTGAATTATAGCTGAGAAATGATATAATGGATGCAGAAATATTCTCACGGAACTGGAGTGTGTATTGTAGCGATAGGATAGGAATAGTAGGAGGGGGAGTATTCATTCTCGTGAAAGAATTTGTAAGGTACAAAAAAGTTAAGGATGAAAAACATGAAATTCTGGGTGTAAGGCTCATCTCTAAAGATAATAGGCAATTTGATGTCTTTGGAGTGTACAGACCGGGAAAGGGTAGCGCTGACGCTGATTCAGAATTATTTTATAAGATAATCAGCTATGTTGGAAATGATACGGAAAGGAATGTGATAGTAGCAGGTGATCTCAATTTACCAAATGTCAATTGGGAAGGTAATGCAAACTACAAGAAGCATGAACAACAAATGGCAAATAAGTTAATATGGGAAGGGCTGCTGATTCATAAAGTGATGGTACCAACTAGAGGGAAGAATATTTTGGATGTGGTGCTGATAAAACCAGATAAGCTCTATAAAGAAACCAAAGTAATAGATGGTATTATTGATCACGAAGCTGTTTTTGTCGTAGTTAAAAATAAATGTGAAAGAAAGGAAGGTATTAAAATTAGGACTATAAGGCAGTACCATATGGCTGATAAAACAGGCATGAGGGAGTTTTTAGAAGTAACTATGATCATTGGAAAAAGGTAAATAAAAATGTAAACAGACTCTGGGATGGGTTTAAAGAAATTGTTGAGGAATGTGAAAATAGGTTTGTACCTTTAAAGGTGGTAACGAATGCTAAAGATCCACTATATTATAACAGAAGTAAAGAGGCTAAGAAGGAGGTGCAGGTTGGAACGAAATAGAGTTAGAAATGGTTATGGAAGTAAGGAGAAATTGAAGGAACTTACTAGGAAATTAAATCTAGCAAAGAAGTCAGCTAAGGATAACATGATGGCAAGCATAATTGGTGGTCATACAAATTTTAGTGAAAAATGGAAGGGTATGTATAGGTACTTTAAGGCAGAAACAGGTTCAAAGGAGGACATTCCAGGAATCATTAATGAACAAGGGGAGTGTGTATGCGAGGATCTTCAAAAGGCAGAAGTATTCAGTCAGCAGTATGTAAAGATTGTTGCCTACAAGGATAATGTCCAGATAGGGGATATACTAAAGGCAATGGGTTGGAATATAGTACCATATCTGAAATACTTATTTAATTATTGTTTGGTTGAAGGAGCTATACCAAATGAACGGAGAGTTGCTATAGTAGCCCCTATGTATAAAGGAAAGGGTGATAGACATAAAGCTGAAAATTACAGGCCAGTCAGTTTGACATGCATTGCATGTAAGCTTTGGAAAACCATTCTTTCTGATTTTATTAGATATGTTTGCAAAACTAATAACTGGTTTGACAGAAGGCAGTTTGGGTTTAGGAAAGGTTATTCCACTGAAGCTCAGCTTGTAGGATTTCAGCAAGATATAGCAGATATCCTGGATTCAGGAGGCCAAATGGACTGTATTGCGATTGACCTATCTATGGTGTTTGATAGGGTAGATCATGGAAAACTACTGGCAAAAATAAGTGCTGTTGGACTAAAAAAGAGTGATTGAATGGGTGGCTATATTTCTAGAAAATAGAATTCAGAAAATTAGAGTAGGTGAAGCTTTATCTGACCCTATTATAATTAAGAGGGGAATTCTTCAAGGCAGTATTATTGGACCTTTATGTTTTCTTATATATATATCAATCACATGTGTAAAGAAGTGGAATCAGAGATAAGGCTGTTTGCAGATGATGTTATTCTGTACAGAGTAATAAGTTACAAGATTGTGAGCGGCTGCAGGTTGACCTCGATAGTGTTGTGAGATGGACAGTGGGCAATGGTATGATGATAAATGGGGTTAAAAGTCAGGTTGTGAGTTTCACAAATAGGAAAAGTCTCTCAGTTTTAATTACTGCATTGATGGGGTGAAAGTTCCTTTTGGGGATCATTGTAAGTACCTAGGTGTTATATAAGAATAAAGGGTACAGATCTCTGCACATGGTTATGAGGGTATTTAGGGGTTGCAGGAAGGATGTAAAGGAGAGGGCATATAAGTCTGTGGTAAGACCCCAGTTAAATTTGGGACCACACCAGGATTACTAGATAGGAGAACTGGAAAAGATCCAAAGGAAAGCAGCAAGATTTGTTCTGGGTGATTTCCACCAAGGGAGTAGTGTTATGAAAATGTTGTAAACTTTGGGCTGGGAATACTCAGGAGTAAGGGGATGAGATGCTCGGCTAGGTGGTATGTATCTATAATTTTAACCATAATGACCACCAATAGTCCGTATTGACTTAAATCACTATTATTACTTATTTAAGGATCCACTTTGTCAATACAATACAATGCCTAGTATATTTGCTAATATATCAGATACATAAAGATATATACATACATGTTTTGAGAATCTATTAATGTTCTCTTCTTCAGTTTATGGGTTAAAATCACTTAAATGTATTGGGAAAAAATTCATGAATGAATAAACATATTTTATTGTTAAATTGTTTGCAACCAGTTTTATATTAAGGCACATTAAAAAAAAAAAAAAAAAAAAGGTAAATTATACCTTTTTCAGCTAACTCATTCTTGGTTGCCAGCATTTTGCCCGTGTGGCAGTTTGGGCTCATCAGTTGGTAACTAGCACACCTACCAAGACGCACGGCTAATGTACACTGACTGAGCAAATGTCATGGGATAGCAGAGCACTGATGCGCAGGTGTGTTGTCTGCTCACCACATGCCCCTGTGCCAGCGGCAGTTGTATAGGAGACCATGTGAGCAGTGGCTGTGCATGTGACAGGTGTAACATGGAACGTCGTCGTGAGCTGACACCGTTCGAACGGGGTATGGTGGTCGGTGCCCGACGGATGGGAAGTGCGATTTTGGAAGTGGTGCGGGAATTCGGCTTCACACGATCACCTGTGTTCAGGGTGTATCGTGAATGGTTGAATGCGGGTGTCACCATCCACAACAGACGAACGACCGGCCGTCCAGCCACCTTCGATGACTGTGACCGGCGACATCTGAGACGGATTGTCAATAGTGACAGACGGGCAACCGTGCAACAAATCACGGCTCAATTAAACACAGACCATGCTAGACACGTGTCCCCGTGGACAATCTGTAGGAACATGAGTTCCATGGGGTATGGGAGCCGGCGCCGCACACGGGTGCCACTGTTAACCGAACGTCATCGGGCACAACGATGCGCATTTGTTGCCAGTCATCAGGGATGGATAATGGAACAATGGCGTAATGTGATATGGTCGGACGAATCACTATTTCAACTGCACCATGCCGATGGGAGGCACAATGTATGGCACAGACCACATGAAGCAATGGATCCCGCCTGCCTCGAAGGTGTGGTCCAGGGCGCTGGTGTCTCTGTTATGGTCTGGGGTGCATTTTTCTGGTATGGAATGGGCCCCCTAGTTGTACTGGAAGAGACTTTGAATGGTATGCGGTATGTTGAGCTGCTTGGAGACCACCTCCACCCATTCTTGGCCTTCCAGCGCCCAGACGGTTCTGCGGTGTTTCAAGATGATAACGCGCTGCCACATCGCTCCCACTTCGCCCGGGAATGGTTCCAGGAACATGCAGCGGGGATCCAACGACTGCCATGGCCACCCAAGAGCCCCAATATGCTGTGTTTTCTTGACATGGCATAAGCTCAAATCATGTCTAAAAATAGTAACGTGTCAGAAGGTGTTTTCTTCTCCTTCCTCTACCGCTTTTCCCACTCCTGTGGGATCATGAGTGCGAACTGTGCCGCTCATGTGGATTTGGCCCTGTTTTATGGCCAAATGCCCTTACTGCCCCCTGTGAGGGGGGGATGTAATCATTTTTGCGTGTTGCTGTGGTGGTTGGTAGTGTAGTGTGTTGTCTGAATATGAAGAGGAAAGTGTTAGGACAAACACAAACATCCAGTCCCCAGGCCAGAAGAATTAATCAAATGTGATTAAAATCCCCGACCCGGCCGGGAATCAAACTCAGGACCCTCTGATCCGAAGGCCACAATGCTGACTGTTCAGCCAAGGAGCCGAGCAGTTTTCTTTGAATGTGTAAATACAGGAAAATAATACCATAACTGTTAATATCATAAAGTATAAATCACACATGAATTTTGAAAAAAGGAAAAAAGGTCTTTTGCTTGCGATTTTAGTGTCTTTCTTTATGCTGTACTCCAGTCAACATTTCATTGAAAATGGTGCCAGGAAAGCTCTGTAGTTACAATCAAATGGCACTCCTCGTTTGCTGTACCGAATGTCTTCACACTCTTGCTTCTCAGTGACGTATGCTTGACATGTAAACTGCCCGCTGTTAAGTCAAGCCTGCCAAGCCACGCTGGAGTAGTCTCAACAGGCACCCAGCTGAGCATCTCTGCCCTACACTATCCACTGTTCATATCTAGCACTGTCTCCTCCTCTACTTATACGATTCTTTCCTTGAAACCATAAATGCATATTTTAAAATACTAGCAGTATTTTGTGAAATAGGAAATGAGCTAGTACTGGAAGAGAAGTGGCCATGGTTTTAATTAATGTACAACCAGAGCATCTTCATTGTGTGAAATTAGTAAACCACGTAAAATCATCTTCAGGACTGCTGATCATGGGGTTCGAACCCACGATCTCTCGAATGCAAATTTACAACAATGTAGCCTGTACTAGACATCCAGGTCACTCTGTACCATTAATGTACACTGTAGCCTCCATTTCCTAAGCCCCCCTTTGTTTATCTTATTTTTCTGAACTAAGTTTTATCTAGCTAACTTATTCCCATTTCTGATCATACAACTTCACTCCAAGAGAATATTCCTAAGTTATCCTATTTCTGTAATACATATATTCTTACACTCTTCCCTTTTGTTCCACTATTCACTGATTACCCTGACAGTGATAAAGTAATCAGTAAAACTGATAAATGTTAAACAAATCTGTTGAACTTACGAAACAGTAAAACAGACACAAAGTTTTAAAAATGTTTCAAAACTTACCATTTCTAGGATGAAAACTATTAATGGCACAGGGAAATAAGGCACTTGCAGGAGAAACACATACACAACTCATAACGTAAACAGCTGCTAGAACCATAGAGATTTTCCAGCAACAACTTGTTCCATGCAAGGTTTGGTATCTGATATGTTATTCTGCTTGAATGAAAGGTATGCACACAAGTTTAAAATGAAGGTAAAGTAAGAAGAATATTTAAGAACCGACATACTTCCAAGCCAGCAGAAAGGAATCTACAGCTCTAAAATGATAACAGACCTATCGTGTGTTTGGAAAACTTCAAAGAAGAAAATTAAACAGAAAAAAAAAAGGATGATGTATGGAAAGGCTAACCTGTTCAGCACCAAATGAGGGAAAATTAGCCCTGACAGTTCCTGCAGCTATTCCGACGCACACCAGAACACTATAGATCTCATAAATACAGATTGCAGATGTAGAATCAGGGTTACAGAGAACTCCAGCCGCTGCAGCAGTGAGGATTGAAAATCCAGTCACATACAAGGACAATCCTGCTACGAGGGCCCAATAACGTCCAATCCAAGCATCAGCTAACCACCCTCCTCCAAGAGCGGAGAAATGAGCCACACCAACCAACATCAGTACAGCTGTCATAGCCCCTCGAGGTGACCAACCACCAAGGCTGAGGAACACAAACAAGTTGGCCACCAGAGCATAGAATGCTAGACGTTCTAATGTCAGTGTTATGAGAACAATGACACCGGCTATACAGCTACGACGTGGATCCCATGGTAAGGCTCCACTGTTCAGGCCCTGCTGTGGCCGCAAAAGTAGAGGAGTTGATTCACTCTCCATGGTGAAGAAACCTCAACCTGGAACAGCTAAACAATCAAAATGACTCTTATGATCCGTACACTAGAATGCATTTACCGAACATGACATCTTGTAAGTCAATACAAACCTACTATGAAACGGCAAATTATTGATTAAAACATGTCGAACGTAGCACTCTCCCGGGCAATATAGGTTTGAAGCTGCCTTTTCTCCATTACGTTAGAATATACTCTCCAATAAGTAGTAATTTTAACAAAAGGCTAAACTCTCCCCAATCTGAACGGCATCCACAAAATATTCATCACGTTACCGTCACGGACTGCACTACCAACCACAAGCCTTTGCTTGTCAGCTGATCGCCTTGGGCTGCGCTGCGAACTGTCAAATCGAGGCGACGCAGAAGAGTGTATCATTGTTGCAAAGACAAGGCTTCGTCATTGTAAATATAAAAGACAGCACTAAAGAAAATCAAGGCGTAAATTTATATTACTTCCTATTTCATGAAATTTAATTATTTTTCCTAACAATTTATAAAATGACGTCATTATGATTTAGATTTCTTAAAGGGAAAACTATTATTTATTTTGGCAGGCAGCTTTATCAGCTGTATTTCCTCAGAATGCGGAAGCTTAACAGCGCAGAAGTTTTCTCGCGTAAACCAATCCAATCACACGGACTGCTGCTTCAGGTTATCCAACATCTTGCAGGTTGGAAAGAAGTCCGCTATCTTTCGTGTTGATGATCTTTGACATTTTGATTCTTTTACTCATCACCAGAGTGCTCACTGCTCATCACCCAACACCGACACAGACACACGTGGTTTCTCGTACTTGCATGATTCTTTGCGTGATTTGGGGTTAGGGTTAACTTGACACTTATCAGTGTGCACGTTTGTTTATATATTTCAGTAGTTGAGGTTAGTTTGGTGGTGATCGAACCGGTATCTTCAGAAAAGAAAAATAATTTGTTATGGATGCATCGGATATTTTTAAGAAACTCAGCGCTGGTGCGAAATTTAATGTAAAGAAATTTCGTAATGACAGCCAGAAACCGCAAGTATGCTTAATACGTGTTTTATTAAAAGCGAATGCATGCCTTTATAGCCTATAGATGAGTGTTTTACTTACATCAATTGTGATACCGAAATGGGACTACACGTCTTCTTAACCTAACTTATACTAGACCTAAGTTTAAATAACTCATCACTTCAATGTTGTGTTATTCATTCATTTTGGTTTTTGTTAGATTGGAAAACCGTCGACTCCGGAACTACCGCTTGTGAAGGAAGAACTTGCAAACGAAAAAAAGAAGCCAGAAGTGTTCAGTAAGAGAATTAAACAGGAAAGTGATGTTGAGGATGATGAATTGATTTTGCTTGGCTCCATTACTGCTGCTAAAGAAGGTCCAACCGTCAGGAAGAAGGTGAAAGTGAAGAAAAAGATGACCGGCGCTAAGCTTGCTGCATTGAAACAAGAACAGGTAACTTACCAACTTCCCATCACATAAGAGTAGCTTTGCTGTAGGCCTAAAAATTTAATGGAACTTGGTTTTTTTTTTCAATCAATCTCCATGGATGATGAGTGTCAGTGAGGTAAGTGCTAGATTTTCAGTTGTCAGTCATTCTAATGGAATCCAGACTCTCACCTAAACAAATCCTAACCTATTAATATTTATATACCAAAACTGTACAGCTCTCTCTCTCTCTCTTTCTGAGCAATTTTTCCGTCGTACAGTATTCACTGTTGTGCTATACAATCCATTTTGCCCTCTTGCTGGCATCTTTAGGATTCAAAACAAGAGCCTGTATATCTTCCTTGACAATTTTCCAGGGCCCTACAGGTCCTCTGCCTGGCCGGTGTACTCCGGAATCTAATCAAAGTGCTCTTTTTGCCACAGAATTGTCATTACTTACTAATGACATAACCATACCATCGGCATCTATATTATAGCATCCTTCACTTTCATAAGAATTGGGGCTATGCCAAGTCTGTATTGAAAATGCTCATTTCTCACATGGTTGATGATTGAGCTTGAGTCTCCATCTGAAAATTTTCGTCTCATTGCTATGGAGGGCCTTAAGTGCGGTAATAATAGTTTCTTGAGATTTTGATTCAATACTATACAATAACACTTTCACCAAGAAAGTCTGAGACTTTCTTGACAAATCATATCAATGTAGAACATTACTACAACATCCACAACCTTGCCAGCCAGGGAGAACGCGGACGTCCAAGTGGAGGCATCTTTTGTCTAATCAAACCGTGGCTATCACCGCATCATGTTATCCAAAGAACTCCGAACCTACTCGCAATGAAGGCCAGAGGATTGAACATTATTGCTGCCTATTTCCAACCTCACAATACAGCACAGGATATAACACATTAACGCTCATCAGTTACAAATATGCCACCATACTAGCAGGCGATTTTAACTGTCGCACGGACAAAGAGGACATGAAAAGCAAAACAGTCCTAGAATTCCTAGAAGCAGAAGGTTTTATTCTACTGAACAAGCCACACACTCCAACCTATGTATGCCACAATGGCACTAGTACAATAGACTTGTTATTTGTCAACACCTACATCAGAAGCACCGACTTCAAGACTTTCACAAACGCAGACGTGCCCCCAAGGAAACATATACCTGTATATGCTCAGGTCGCAATAGATGAGCCTCTACCAAACAGCAGAGATCAGAAGAGAGTAACAATAAAGAGAACACTGAATACCAGCATCCTAAGCGGAATATCACCATCATCGAATGATCACATTCTTGATCAAATAAAACAGGGAGAGATAGACTCTGCAGCATTTAAACTGGACAGTTATATAAAGGACGCCCAAACGCTCAGTTCAGGGAGCAAACGAAAGTTACAGCCTTGGTTCGACATGGCCTGTTATGACAACAGAAAACAGGTATTGCACCTCCTACACACTGCAAGAACCTCCAAAACTGAAATAGACTTACAGACCTACAGCATTCAGAGAGGCACATACAAAAACCTACTCTAGGAGAAGAGAGCAACCTGGGTAGAAGAAGAAGGGAAGAGACTATTAGAGAAGGCATCAGAAAACCACTTTGCAGCTTTGAAACCTAAGTCACCAAAGTTCTTCCAAACTATCACAATGGAAACATGGAAATCACACTTTCAACAGATCTGTAACAGGCAATCAACTCCAAGGACAATCCACGCAACTCTGACTTCGGACTTCCCACGCATCACAACAGAGGAGGTAACAAATACGGTCATGGAACTGAAAGGCCATAAAGCTGCCGGACCAGACGAAATCTTTAATGAGGATGAAGGAAGCCCTGCCACACCTAGGGGAATTATGGACAGCCTTTATTTAACAAGTGCCTGGAAATAGGCAAAGTACTGAACAACTGGAGGACCGAAACGCTAAAACTCTTGTACAAAGGTAAAGGTAGCCCTGACCACCTGGACTCCTACAGAGGAATTGCGTTGGAGAACAAGGTATTCACCAGAATCCTATCTGCAAGATTAGAAAAGGAAACGATCGGACAAATACCGGATGAGCAATTTGGATTTAGGAAAGGCAGATCGACACTTCATGCAATAAGTAACTTTATGGATGACATGAAGGAAGCACTTAGGCATCACAGAGGGGAAACTTCACGTTATATTCATCGACTATAAGAAGGCCTTCAACCTACTGGACCGCCAGATAATCATCGATAAGCTTAAATGTAGGATCAGAGAAGACAACTATCTAACGATCATCATGGACAACATATTACAAGTAAACGAGCTCATCAAAAACAACATCCAAACTTCGACCCCAATACCACAGACCAATGGAATTCTGCAGGGTGATCCAGCCAGCCCCCTATTGTTCAATCTTGCAACATCAGACGTTATCCAGTGCTGCGGAAATCTAAAGGAACAGGTCACTTTCTATGTATGCAGACGACATGGCACTAGGCTCATCAAACCTCGAGGTACTACAGGAATGTATGTATCGCCTAACATTATGGGCAGAGAAGAATAAGCTAGAGATCAATGAGCAAAAGACAGTTCATATGATATTTAGGAAGGGAGGGAAAATAACGGCCAAAGACCAACTGTTCTTCACTCCAAACCAGGAACCAATGAAAATAACAAAGTAATTTAACTATTTCGGAATTACACTACAGGCCACTGGAACGACCTACACTAAGCACATCAGGAATAGAGCAGTTGCGGAGCCATAATGGCCGTCAGTGACATCCAACTCCTGCGCAGACTCTGTACCCACTGCCATAAAGATCTTCAACACCAAGATAATGCCCATAGTGACTTACGGACTAGAATTAATATGGACACATCTCACCAAATCAAATCTCAAAGACATCGAGCAGATCAAAGCAACATATCTGAAGAGACTATTATGTGTATCGAAATTCACTCCCTCTAGACTAACATACGAGCTCGTCGGAGAACCTTTCTTCATAGAACATTTAAGACAGAAAATGCCCCTACCATCCACAAAGGCATATCAGGAACTCGTAGAAGAACTTTAGAACAAGAAAAAAGAGATATGGCTGGAATTCTACTCGACCGAAGCAATGATGTCTACAGACTGGAAAGGTGCGGACTACGATCTGCGCCACACGCTGACACGATTCACAGTGCACGGGTTCCACCATCGCGTATGCAAGAAAAAGGGTTTCCACACTCCGGATGAAGTATCGTGTGTATGTGAACAGTGCGATAAACATTGTGATCGGTATCATGTACTATGGTGTCACCAGAGACGTGTATCCCTAACACAACTTTGTAGCGACTAAATTGCTATATGCAGAACATCTATGCACGTTGTGCGCTTTTCTCTATTATTAAAACTTTCACCAAAGAAACAATATTACACATGTATTACTATTAGACAGACTTACTGCGTGATTGTATGTATGTTCAGTCTTCAGCCCTAAGGCTGGTTGGATCCTCAACAGCTCTGCCATCAGCTGTCATAGATGGCTTAGGCATCACTGAAGAGGCGTACTAGGGAAATGAGGAGTGAGGTAGTTTCCCGTTGCTTTCCTCACCGAGCGAGAAGTTGCTATTACATATCAGTCTGCCAAGCCCACTGAAATGCATGCACCAACCGACCCTATGAGCAACATTTTCACACCATTCATAGCAGGGACTGGCTGCACAAGGAATGGCATTATTAGCAGCGCTCATACCTCAGTCACTTTCATATTGTCTAAGCCAAGGATAAGACTGCGTGATTATACAATTAAAAACCATTTAGTATTTGACTACACACTAAGAAACTAACAGACACCAAAAAGACTGCCAGACTGATGAATGTGCGCTGCAACCGGGTGAATCATACCTCAGTGTCCATGACCTTGGAAAAATAAATTCCTCTGCTACCCTTCCTCTCAGCACATGGTATACGCTGCTGTGCGAGTCTCCACTACTTCCTGTGGTGCTGTGCAAATTGGTTAGCCACGACAAATTATATTTTGTGCGTATTTCCGCTGATAATTTTGTTGAAAATGAAAGAAATTACATGAAGGAATTACCTGATAAGACAACAGGGCTTGCACTATTTGCTTTAAAAAAATCTTCCTATAATTCCTAGTTTCAGCTGGCTAGAATTGAATAAAAAGGTAGGTTTTCTCCACAAAGTCCGCTACTGACCGGGAGTGTCAAAAACGAACAAAGTTGCCCAATTGCAAAAATCTATTAGACGCCTAAACAAAGGCTAAATTATGCCTTGCGCTATAAGAGACTAATGTTGCTCCTCAGAACCTAACCAAGGCAGATGGCTCTAGAGGAGGTCTGATGATGGGCAGTTGCCGTCATATATGGCTTCACACCAAGGTGGCCGCAGTTCAGATCCCACCTGGCGTACCTAGAATGTATTAAAAGAAAAAAATTTACGTCCCTGTGGTTGGACTTTACAATGGCGAAAAATGAAAGTATCCTCCAAATCAATACATCATATATTCCGTCATTAGACGGAGTAAACAAGATCAGACATGTTTCGGCTCGTTTGAGCCATCTTCAGTGAAAAAAATTAGGGGGGTTGGAATAATATACATAATATGATTTGAAAAAATGCTAAAAAACATAATGAAAGCGCAAATGAAAAAACAAACAAAAGAGAGCCTGGAAACAAAATTAGCACAAATATACAATATTTACATCAATATGCAGAGCAAAAAACAACTTATTGTGACAAAATTCAGTGAAACAGGTGTTAATTTGAAATAATAGATACTAAAAACTGCGTTAACCTAAGAAACAAGGGAATGAGAAAAACAAATGATGTAGATGGAAATGAATGAAAGTAGCACATGGTGAGGTTGTGGACCTCATAGTTTACAAACTATTGGTTTATAAAAATCACAAAACAGTTTGAAATCGCTGTCATAATCATCTTAGTGGAAACCCATCACCTCAAATTGGTCAGGAGGAGAGCGGGAGCAAACATTTTGAGAGAAACCAAGCCTGAATTAACCTGCAGGCGAAAAGCCTGTGATAAGAAGAAAAAAACCATGAAATTTATGGCTTTAGAAATAGCAGCATTCTCAATATTTTCTCAATCTAGCGGTCCCTTTCTTCATTATTGTTTCATAATGTTGGCTGGTGTTTTGCCTTATTATAGAGGGGTCGGAAGAGCCGCATATAAAAATATGAGAAGCTGTGTTAGGTGGAAGACAGATGCATAGTGGTTGGATTCCGTGTAAAATTGGAAGTCCTGGAAACGGCATATGATGATATTGGCTATGATCATGAAAACTATAAAACTGGTGCTTTACCAATTCCAAAAAATGAATGCACATACATAAACAAAGCCTGACCGTCAGTACCTTTCTGTGCTCAGCATACATACTGCAGACGGATCAATAATCTGTCATGATCCTTCATAAGTGAGACCTCACTGGCATCTACTGTGCAATAGTTTTAAGTCTTCGTCTTCATTAACATTAAATCGTGTAAGTTGCTATATACACTAACGTTTGTGAAAATTGCAATACGGTGAAGGAATGGCCAAATGAATCCAAACTCGGTGGATGTAGAACATTGTGCCAGCAATAAGTAATACTAATATTGCAGAGAGTTGGGGTAAACATAGGCCCAGCAGGGCCCTGTTTTGTGACCGTTAAGGTCAGTGTTATGCCAAATGTCGTCAGCGAAGAGCTGCCAAACAAGGTGGAAATGTGAAACTAAGTGTTAGTATGCCTCGTCAACATCAAAAGACATAATAAGATCAGATGCAGTGACAAGTGGTCCACACAATATGAGACAGCATGGGATGACTGCAATCTTGTTTGCTCGGTCATAATGGACCATACAGTTTTAATAATAATAATAATAATGTTATTTGCTTTATGTCCCACTAACGACTTTTACGGTTTTCGGAGACGCCGAGGTGCCGGAATTTAGTTTTGCAGTAGTTCTTTTACGTGCCAGTAAATCTACCGACACAAGGCTGACGTATTTAAGCACCTTCAAATACCACCGTACTGAGCCAGGATCGAACCTGCCAAGTTGGGGCCAGAAAGCCAGCTCTTCAACCATCTGAGTCACTCAGCCCAGCCCATACAGTTTTGTCAACAGTTTTGGTTCGATGGTGGAGCACTGCAACAGATGTGGATATGTATCGACGGGCTCAGTTTGCAATGTGTACATGAACACTATCACTGGTGGACTGAGTGGCAAAGTGTAGTATATTCAGACGAGTCCTGCTTCAACCTGTCCAACAGTAGTGGTAGCATACATGTTTGATGCTAACATGGTGTGTGCAATCTGGCAGCATGCATTGTTGGGCGTTATAGCAGACAAAAACCAAGTGTGATTGTGTGGGGTGCCATTGAGTTCAACAACCGATTCGCTTCCTATGTATTGGAGGCAGTGTGAACAGCATCCAGTACACCATGGAAGTTTTTTGCTAGGGGCTTTATGTCGCACCGACACAGATAGGTCTTATGGCGACGATGTGATAGGAAAGGCCTAGGAGTTGGAAGGAAGCGGCCGTGGCCTTAATTACCATGGAGGTTTTAGAGCCTGACGTATTCCCCTTCCTTCAGGCAGTTGCACATGCCACATTTCAGCAGGACAATGCTTGGTCACATACCGTTGCTTCCTCGCCTGCGCGTTCGCCTGACATGTCGTCCATTGAACATTGTTGACAACTTGTTCTTTACGGTCCGCCAGTAACCTTTGTCGATAATTTGTGGAATAAGATGTACAATATTATAGGGAAGGATCCACCTTTCAATACTCCGTAGTAAGTTGAACTAAAAAGTAATTACAACCTGTTTATTGGGACCGGTTTCAACACATTTCAAGTGTCATCATCAGCCAATTAGCGAAGATCTTAAAACAACTAATATATTGAACACAAGCAAAAAATTAACATTGTATCATATCGTAGCAATTCAGTTAATGTTCAAAACACAATAATCACAGTCAAGAGAGTAAACAGAACATCACTATCTTGCGCCGAAAACAAATATAGTTGAAGTTCATAAGCAGATCAAGTATGCACTTATGTAAAGTCGTTGCTAGGCAGGTCTTGTAGGCATTTGTTTCTCCGGCCGAAGAGTAAAAGGTGACGCGAATGAAGTCTTAGGAAAACAGTGTAGGATTTAATTTCGTCAAATTCAAAGTGGATATATAGGTTTTAAAATAATTTAAAACGTTAAAAAAGAATAAAGCCAAATAAAAAAATATTAAAAATAGGAAGAAATAATGAAAGAAATACGAGGTTCAACTCGAAACAACTTGCCGTAGTAATTGATAAAGAAATGATAAATAGAGAAAGGGGGTGAGGAACGTTTATTAGAGGGTGGTGATGGTGGTGGTGGTGGTGGTTATTGTTATTAGAGGAAATACAATTGGGCAACAATCCTTTACATAATACTAATTCGAGGAAAAAGAGGAAGAGAACCGACACTTCGAAAAATGAAGATATCGATTAAAGGAAGACAAGGGCCACGAAGGGCGTGAAAATGAAAGACTCCCTAGCCCTCGCAAACCTAATAGCATCGGGGTCGGAAAAGAACAAGAGTTGACCAAGGGAGGTCGGATAGGATAGATGAAAGTGAGGAGCCTGGCACAAGTAAGTGGAAGCAATGCCAGGACTCAGCTAAGGGCCCCGTGGTCGCCAACCCACGCTCCGAAGTTCAGAGCCCCTGGGGGATGGAGGGTGGGAAGGAAGGAAAAATGGAAGGGATCCGATACTTCGAAAAATGAAGATATCAGCCAAAGGAAGACAAGGGCCACGAAGGGCGTGAAAATGAAAGACTCCCTAGCCCTCGGAAACCTAATAGCGTCGGGGTCGGAAAGGAACAAGAGTTGACCAAGGGAGGTCGGACAGGATAGATGAAAGTGAGGAGCCTGGCGCAAGTAAGTGGAAGCAATGCCAGGACTCAGCTAAGGGCCCCGTGGTCGCCAACCCACGCTCCGAAGTTCAGAGCCCCTTGGGGGAGGGAGGGGGGGAACTAAGGAGGATCAAGGGGGGTGTTGCGGAAGGGGGAAGTGGCTTGAGAGGGTATTGTGTAAATTGTGAAAGATTGATTCCTTATTTGCTGACACATTTGTTATACTGGATGATAGAGTTTTCAATGCAGCTTCTACTCTTAATAGCCTCAATAAAATTGATCCACATATTAAATTCACTCTTGAAACAGAATCAAACAATCAATTAATTTTCTAGACATAACAATAAACAGATTACCTTCCTCATTATCATATATGATTTATAGAAAACCCACACATACAGCTAAAACCATAAAACAAGACTCTTTTCACCCACAGTCACATAAACGTGCTTCATACAACAGTATGGTTAACCGCGCCTTCAAAATTCCGTTATCAAAGGATAACTTAAATAAAGAACTAAACATCATCCGCTCTATTGCCAAATTTAACGGTTATAATTCTTATTTTATTGAACAAATCATTAACAAATTTAGACACCGTCCTAACACAACACTCTTAAAAGATATTCCCAAACCAGCTGCTTACACCACATTCACATTCAATACAAATACCTATAGTATAGCTAATGTCTTCATGAAACACAATACCATGATTTCTTTTCGAACTAATAATAGAAACCTTGAATTATTACATAACTCCCACTCCTTTTTTTTTTTTTTTTCTAGGGGCTTTACGTCGCACCGACACAGATAGGTCTTATGGCGACGATGGGATAGGAAAGGCCTAGGAGTTGGAAGGAAGCGGCCGTGGCCTTAATTAAGGTACAGCCCCAGCATTTGCCTGGTGTGAAAATGGGAAACCACGGAAAACCATCTTCAGGGCTGCCGATAGTGGGATTCGAACCTACTATCTCCCGGATGCAAGCTCACAGCCGCGCGCCTCTACGCGCACGGCCAACTCGCCCGGTACTCCCACTCCTTAAATAGAACAAGTGTCTTTTCTAAATCAGGCGTATACCGTTTTAAGTGCCACAACTGTAATTCTTCTTACATAGGTCAAACTGGTCGCAACTTCAAAATTAGGTACTTTGAACACGTTAATGCAATAAAGCGCAACAGATTTTCGGCAGTGCGACAACACATACATGACACAAAACATGCTTTCACTACAATAAACCAGGATATTGAAATTCTCAGCACTCTAAATAAAGGCCCTCTCCTAGACATCACCGAAAACTGTTTTATACACCTTGACCAGTTTTTCAATCCAAATCTTAATCTGAATGATATTTCTGAGAAACCCAATGCCCTTTTCGATTTTCTCATCTCCTTTTTAAACAACCTGAAGTCAGCAAATAAGGAATCAATCTTTCACAATTTACACAATACCCTCTCATGCCACTTCCCCCTTCCGCAACACCCCCCTTGATCCTCCATAGATCCCCCTCCCCCCCTCCCCCCTCAAGGGGCTCTGAACTTCGGAGCGTGGGTTGGCGACCACGGGGCCCTTAGCTGAGTCCTGGCATTGCTTCCACTTACTTGTGCCAGGCACCTCACTTTCATCTGTCCTGTCCGACCTCCCTTGGTCAATTCTTGTTCCTTTCCGACCCCGACGCTATTAGGTTTCCGAGGGCTAGGGAGTCTTTAATTTTCACGCCCTTCGTGGCCCTTGTCTTCCTTTGGCTGATATCTTCATTTTTCGAAGTATCGGATCCCTTCCATTTTTCTTTCCTTCCCACCCTCCATCCCCCAGGGGCTCTGAACTTCGGAGCGTGGGTTGGCGACCACGGTGCCCTTAGCTGAGTCCTGGCATTGCTTCCACTTACTTGTGCCAGGCTCCTCACTTTCATCTATCCTATCAGACCTCCCTTGGTCAACTCTTGTTCTTTTCCGACCCCGATGCTATTAGGTTTGCGAGGGCTAAGGAGTCTTTCATTTTCACGCCCATCGTGGCCCTTGTCTTCCTTTAACCGATATCTTCATTTTTCGAAGTGTCGGTTCTCTTCTTCTTTGTCCTCGAATTAGTATTATGTAAAGGATTGTTGCCCAATTGTATTTCCTCTAATAACAATAACCACCACCACCACCACCACCATCACCACCCTCTAATAAACGTTCCCCACCCCCTTTCTCTATTTATCATTTCTTTATCAATTACTACGGCAAGTTGTTTCGAGTTGAACCTCGTATTTCTTTCATTATTTCTTCCTATTTTTTAATATATTTTTATTTGGCTTTATTCTTTTTTAATGTTTTAAATTATTTTAAAACCTATATATCCACTTTGAATTTGACGAAATTAAATCCTACACTGTTTTCCTAAGACTTCATTCACGTCACCTTTTACTCTTCGGCCGGAGAAACAAATGCCTACAAGACCTGCCTAGCAACGACTTTACATAAGTGCATACTTGATCTGCTTATGAACTTCAACTATATTTGTTTTCGGCGCAAGATAGTGATGTTCTGTTTACTCTCTTGACTGTGGTTATTGTGTTTTGAACATTAACTGAATTGCTACGATATGATACAATGTTAATTTTTTGCCTGTGTTCAATATATTAGTTGTTTTAAGATCTTCGCTAATTGGCTGATGATGACACTTGAAATGTGTTGAAACCAGTCCCAATAAACAGGTTGTAACTACTTTTTAGTTCAACTTACTAAGGAGTATTGAAAGGTGGATCCTTCCCTATAATATTGTACATCTTATTTCTCTATTCAATACGGAACAATCATGAAGTTTTTAACTTAAAATGATAATTTGTGGACTCGCATTCAAACTGCATGGACGGAGATTGCCCAGGAACATGTGCAGAACCTCTTTGATTCCATGCCACGACGTTTAGAGGCTCTGACTGTAGCATGTAGAGGCGACACGAAATACTGAATACTCAAGCACAGAAGTCATTTAATGATCAGCAAACTTAATAATTTATGTATTGCCATGTACCTAATCTGCACTATAATGTTATTTTAAACACGTTTCTTTCTTGGTGTTGCAATTTTTCATAAATATTAGTATATTAAGTATTTTTTTGGTATTGTAGACAAGTGAAGTTTATCTAACCCTCAATTTTAAGTACACTGTGAAAAAGAAATTTACTGGGCGAGTTGGCTGTGCGGTTACGGGTTCAAACTCCACTGTCGGCAGCGCTGAAGATTGTTTTCCAACTTCACACCAGGCAAATGTTGGGGCTGTACGTTAATTAGGGCCACACCCGCTTCCTTCCCACTCCTAGCCATTTCCTATTCCATCGTCACCATAAAACCTATTTGTGTCGGTGCGATGTAAAGCAAAATTGAAAAAAAAAAAATTAATTGGAAAATAAAACTTATTTCAGTGAAGTAACAATAATGAGATTACACAAGAGATCCACTCTTCAACCCATACTGTAACTAGCTACATACAGGATGTCATCAGGATGTATACGAGCTTAAAATATGTATGTTTTTTTGCATAAAGACAAATCTTTATTCCTCGCTTGGTCTTAAATACATAAAATATATTTCATAATTTGATTCCGTATTTTCTTCTTGTTTATTGTACATTTGAAGTAGGTGGAATCGTCTATGGGTAGGGACCTGTGTTTTTCGCGTTTGCGATAACACCGACTTTTAAAAAATATTTCCTAAAATGCTTGGGGAACAGTTACCTGTACTTAATGTTGTTAACAATTTGAAACTTAGACAGCTTTATTTCGCGAAATAAAACGAATTCAGACAGTATGTCAACTTTTTCAATTTTATATGCATAATAATGCAAATTCACAGTGTTTGCCTTCTTATAAAGGTTTTTCCACCGCCAAAATAAACAATCATGTCCATCACAGTCTTACAAACCCGGTAAGTTGGCTGTGCGGTTAGGGACGCGCAGCTGTGAGCTTGCATCCAGGTGACACTGGGATCGAACCCCACTTTCGGCAGCGCTGAAGATGATGTTCTGTGGTTTCCCATTTTCACACCAGGCAAATGCTGGGGCTGTACCTTAATTAAGGCCATGGCCGCTTCCTTCCCATTCCTAGGCTTTTCCTATCTCATCGTCGCTGTAAGACCTATCTGTGTCGGTGCAACGTAAAGCAAATAGTGAAAAAAAAACCAACATACCAAAATATGATAATAAAATTATTAAAATTAACACAAAATTCTTAAAAAAAAAAAAAGATTTCCATGAAAAATGCAGGTCTCTATCTATGGGATAGTAGTTGTAGAGTTCAGTTGGGAAGGCCAGATGGCGTTGCCCTGCTGGAAGCACGTTACTAAAAGAACATAGCATAAATCTCCACAAGCAAATTGGAAGATCAGTTAACCCCAGCACAAAAAGCAACATGCCTTAGCACCATATTTGACAAGCCTACACCTCATTGCAATAAGTATCACACAAGTGCATTCTTAACCCCAGCACAAAAAGCAACATGCCTTAGCACCATATTTGACAAGCCTACACCTTATCGGAATAAGTATCACACAAGTGCATTCTTAACTATGAAGAAGACAGAACTCCAATAGGTGTAATGGGCGCTATAAGGGACCTATCGCCACAATTAAAATTTTATTGATTTTAGCTTGTTATTAATGTTGTTCATCATGCTTATTAATCACATTCTTAAACTAAGTAATGTCCAATGATTTGTACACATTGTTTTATCTCATGTCCTTAATGCAGCTGAGGATGATCGATACAGATTGAAACCAGCACTGCAGATAGTGTATTTTTAAGCCTAAATACATTGTACTTTTAATAAGCAGTATTGATTAGGTAGAATTATCCCAGTTTTACAGTCGTGAACTTCATCAATGCAGACATGAAAATAATAAACTGTAACCTGAAGATAGGGGATTCTCAGCTGGTGCCGACTTGCCTGGCTGGTTGGGACGGATATTTCTTTGGTGTACTCTTAATCCAAGTTCCAATTGATTGGCTGGCCAAGTACAGGAAATTTTAAAACACAGTTTATTCATGGAGTTAAGAAAATTGGACTAATATGTTTCTCTTGTAGATAAGCCAAATTCGCAACAGACATCAGATTTCGGTGGTTGGGCAGAATGTTCCTGCTCCTGTGGAGGAGTTTGGGCAGCTGGCAGCAGAGTATGGGGTGAGTCAGGACCTGGTGGAAAGACTTCACGAGTGTGGCTATACTGCTCCAACACCAATTCAGATGCAGGCCATTCCCATCATGTTGAAGGTAAGAAGGAATTCTACTAATTTAGCAACTTTTTCTTAATCATTTGCCTCATTCCTCCTTTTTTACCCCTAATGATTATGCATTAGCGTGTACAGCAGGCGCAGGGCATTCGGTGTTCAGCGGTTCACTGAACCCCCTAGAAATAGATAACTCTTAGTAAAATGACTCATCAAGGGACTGTTCATTTAATTAGCTCTGTATGTTCATACACGTAGAGGTAGCAGGTAGGGACGCTCCTCAAAGGCGTGGTATCACTGTCTCTGAGAGTCCCAGAACACACTGACCCAGTGTGTAACGCCTGGTAAGGGTGCACGAGAGAAGAACTCGACGTGATGTGCGGCGGAAAAGGTGGAGTTAGGTACGGTGCAGATGGCGGAGGAGACAGCCCTGGACTTGGGGATAAATACGAGTACAGTCTGAAGAGGCCAATGGCTTTCAGGCAGATGGAGCTCCGCCTGGGTGTGGCAAGCCCATCGTACTAACAGCCTATAAAATGATTGAGAGCTGTGTCAAGGTCTCGGAAACGGTTAAGGCTCCCTCCAAAAGCGACACGCCATTCTTGGTGTTCTCGTCCTGGTTGAACTGTGAAAAATAGAAAACTGTGGAGGTTCTTGATTCACAACCTGACCCAGAAGACTGGAAACAGGGAAAGAAGAAAATTCATACACGTAATGATAATTTTAACTTCAACACTCGGTTGCCCTCCGGAACCAGCGAAGGGGTTCAATTTCTGAACTGAGAGTGCAGAGCTTTGGGACGTAAGGTGGGTGCGCAAAGCGATAGGCTATGAGGTGCAAGGAAAATATAGCCCAGGTATCGCTAGCGAGTGGACCAGCGATTGACACATGTTCACAGCCTGACCCAGAAGACTGGAAACAGGAAATTAAAAAGAAGATGATTCATACACGTAATGATAATTTTGACATCAACACTCGGTTGCCCTCCTGAACCAGCGAAGGGGTTCAATTTCTGGACTGAGAGCACAGAGCTGTGGGATTTAAGGAGGTTGCGCAAGGCAGCCCCAAAATTAGCTGAAGCACTGTCCCAGAGTGCGCGGTTAAAATTTGCCATATGTGGTAGGTTTTGAAGGGATTTTAGTTTCACTATTTTGAGATTTTGATGTCGTAAACTGCCATGAACCACAACATTTTGGTAACTACAATTTGTATAACATCAATAGGTGCACGTAGGCTAAGTTTATATTATTAATGTACAGTTTTAATTAGTAATACGTGTTTTATGAAAAGTAAACAGCAAAATATGTCAAGATATAAATAACAATAGTCTGCCTAACACATTCTTGAGCAGTTATTCCTACACGCCTTCAATATCAGATGAAACTGGATCAGCTTCCTCTTTTTATTTCCCTTTCATTTCCTGTTTGTTAACTATTTTTGAGCTGCAGCCGTTTACCTTAAAAAGTAAATTCTCGTTGCTAATCAAGCAGTCACTATTTTACATCTACATTATATAAATATCAAGTAACGATAAATATTTTTTAAAGCAGTGCTGCCATTAGTATAGAGGTATTTGAAAGATTGCTGCATATCTTTGAAAGAACCTATGTTTGTACCTCCTTATCCTGTCTTCTGCTGACCACTTCATATTTACTATCATCCTCTTCCCCTTATCCAACTCCTGCTGGGTCAGAGCATTTATGCCACTTCTCCACCTTCCTCTCTCCTTCCACTTTTTCTCTTCCATCATTTTGTTCCAGTCCAGATTTTTTCTTCTTCTTGCACTCCTCTTTATTGAATCAATCCACCTTATTCTAGGTCTCTCTCTCTCACTCTCTTTCCCTCAAACTTCATTTCCATCATCTGTTTTGTTATTCTTTTCTCCTCCATCTTCTTTACATGTCCAGACCATCTTTCTTTACTCCTATCAATTCTCTCATTTAGGTCTTCCATCCCAACCTCCTTTCTCACATCTTCGATTCTAATCTGGCTTTCCTATCATACTTCTTCGGTGTTCCATTTCGTTGGCTTGAATTCTACTCTCCTCCCTAGTATATCTTTTGCAGTTATTGGAAAGGAACAAACAAATATCGGATCATGTCATATATAGAGAGTTAGGAACATGAAAAGGAACATCTTATAACTAACCTCATGGAACTACACCCCTGAAGGGCCTTGGCCTACTAAGCGACCGCTGCTCAGCCCGAAGACCTGCAGATTACAAGGGGTCGTGTGGTCAGGATGACGAATCCTCTCGGCCATTATTCTTGGCTTTCTAGACCGGGGTCGCTATCTCACCGTGAGATAGCTCCTCAATTCTAATAGCATAGGCTGAGTGGACGTCGAACCAGCCCTCAGATCCCTGACCTGGCCAGGAATCGAACCCGGGGCCTCCAGGTAAGAGGCAGGCACACTACCCCTACACCTTGGTGCCGACCTCTTTATCTTATGTCTCTTCCCTTTTTCTGTGTTATCCAGCTTTCTTCCTATTCTGCACTTTCTGCATCAAGCTGAAGATCTGTCAAGATAGCCCCTCGATGGGTGTTGACACTCGCCCTTCCAATGAAATGATGAATCAAGCAGAGAAATGGTTCCATCTAATCGATACTTTTTATTTTGCCTTTGGAAAATTTGATTTAAAAGTATTACATGTTTTGTTTAGATTGACTAAACATCATCAGCTATACTTTTTTGGTTTACGTAGAAATTCATAAAAGTACAGAGACATATGCAAGTCTTAAAACAATCTCTACCATATTAAAAAATTAAAGGATGAACCTTTGAAGTCGTGGGAGAGAATGAGTTGGGGGGAGGGGAGGTTAAGAACTTAGCTATGTCTATTTTGGTTGAAACTTATGGCTAATAAACATTTCTAAAAAAGTTATAATTGATAACTGGAAATGTCTTTGTTCTTTTCGTGTTCTCATAACATGGAACGTAGAAATGTAAACTGTCTTCTTATAGCACCGTGTTTGAACGGGAAATGCCTGATTTCATCTTGTATGTTGAGTCTAATGGTATTTGTGGTGGAATTAATGTTACTCCGAGAATTCTTAAGTTTATGCAACACTTGTTTGTGCATTGAATGGTTAGTTGGTTTGCAACATGACCCCAAATATAGGAGCTTTGCCCCACGTTCTTATTACCTTGCGAGTGGCCCTGCAACCATAGCCTCAGCTTTTAACCTGGTTTCCAACCATCTGATTCGAGCACCATGTCAGCCAGCCTACTGAAGTTCACCTTGAGAAGCTGAACATTTATTCTCCCGCTATACCATTCTACAAAAACAAATATCATCCGAATGAAGTAGAGATTATCGGCCTAATTGTTTGTGTTTGTGGCACAGTACTTGCCGTGTTCGTGAAGAAGTTTGAGCTATCTATGAACAGCATTCAGTGCATAGTTACCACCACCATACGTGGATCTGTACACATCCTGAGATCTCATTTCTTTGGACCTTCATAATTAAAATTCTAATACCTTGAAACTTGAAAATAGGTGCAATGAGTATGGTATGAAAATGAGCCTTTCGAAGACTAAATTGATGTCAGTAGGTAAGAAATTCAACAGAATTGAATGTCAGACTGGTGATACAATGCTGGAACAGGTAGATAATTTTAAATATTTAGGTTGTGTGTTCTCCAGGATGGTAATATAGTAAGTGAGATTGAATCAAGGTGTAGTAAAGCTAATGCAGTAAGCTCGCAGTTGCGATCAACAGTATTTTGTAAGAAGGAAGTCGGCTCCTGGACGAAACTATTTTTACATCGGTCTGTTTTCAGACCAACTTTGCTTTACGGGAGCGAAAGCTGGGTGGACTCAGGATATCTTATTCATAAGTTAGAAGTAACAGACATGAAAGTAACCAGAATGATTGCTGGTACAAACAAGTGGGAACAATAGCAGGAGGGTAGTCAGAATGAGGAGATAAAGGCTAAGTTAGGAATGAACACGATGGATGAAGCTTTACGCATAAACCGGCTTCGATGGTGGAGTCATGTGAGACGAATGGAGGAGGATAGGTTATCTAGGAGAATAATGGACTCTGTTATGGAGGGTAAGAGAAGTAGAGGGAGACCAAGACGATGATGGTTAGACTCAGTTTCTAACAATTTAAAGATAAGAGGTATAGAACTAAATGAGGCCACAGCACTAGTTGCAAATAGATGATTGTAACGACGTTTAGTAAATTGACAGAGGCTTGGAGACTGAACGCTGAAAGGCATAAAGGTCTATAATGATTATGTATGTAATTAAAAAATCATCTTACCGCTATATTTCTATAAGATAAAAATTGCTGTATCCTGATACGCTATACTTTGTCCGTTGCGGCAACCCTTTATTGTGGGAAGTCATTGATTCGTACACTAAATATATACAATCCCTGTTATGTGATTACTCCTATGAAAACCTTTTCTTATATTAACACCCAAGTAAGCGATTCCCATTGTGGCATACTAACGATCGAAGAAGGGGGCAATCAAACGACTGAAGTCACAATACCACAGCCCAAGTCTTCAACCGTTAGCACAACCACCAAAGAGATAAGAGGTACCTCCCAGCACGGATTCACGCCAACTACAGAGGGAAGGGCCTCGTTAAAACACAAACACAGAATAGGGAAGCGATGGAATCTGGGCAAGGCCAATAGGTCGACGACCATAACAGAGGGTGGAAGAGGTTAAAAGGGTAGAGCAGTTCACTATAATAACACTCTCTGTCACACTTAAAGACCAAAATTTAATGTAGTATAAGAAAGACAATAAGTCGGGTGGGTGGTGTGTAATACAAGTATATAAGGGCCTATGACCTTCAATGTTAGGCCCCTTAAAACAACAAGCAAACAATTTAAGTATATAAAACAATTGAAAACAATTAAGTTTTAAAAGGAAAAACTAATGACAAGGCTCATTTTCGAAGAATTACTACCAAGCGTGGTCACCAAGCCAGAATACCTACAATTTCAACCAATTTAATTCATTCATTCATTCATTCATTCATTATCATTATAGACTGTTATGCCTTTCAGCGTTCAGTCTGCAAGCCTCTGAGAATTTACTAAACGTCGCCACAATCCCCGATTTGCAACTAGTGTTGTGGCCTCATTTAGTTCTATACCTCTTATCTTTAAATCGTTAGAAACAGAGTCTAACCATCGTCGTCTCGGTCTCCCTCTACTTCTCTTACCCTCCATAACAGAGTCCATTATTCTCCTAGGTAACCTATCCTCCTCCATTCGCCTCACATGACCCCACCACCGAAGCCGGTTTATGCGTACAGCTTCATCCATCGAGTTCATTCCTAAATTAGCCTTTATCTCCTCATTCCGAGTTCCCTCCTGCCATTGTTCCCACCTGTTTGTACCAGCAATCATTCTTGCTACTTTCATGTCTGTTACTTCTAACTTATGAATAAGATATCCTGAGTCCACCCAGCTTTCGCTCCCATAAAGCAAACTTGGTCTGAAAACAGACCGATGTAAAGATAGTTTCGTCTGGGAGCTGACTTCCTTCTTACAGAATACTGCTGATCGCAACTGCGAGCTCACTGCATTAGCTTTACTACACCTTGATTCAATCTCACTTACTATATTACCATCCTGGGAAAACACACAACCTAAATACTTTACCAATTTAAAAGATTCAATAATATTTTCCAGAAGGAATTAGCTTGAGTTTGACCTATAGTTTCATAACAATTTACTGTTCGAGCTTGAACCCATTTTCTTTTAAAAGAAGATATAATGTTTTTTTTTTTTTTTTTTTTAAGTCATTTATACCTTAGGTGCACCATTCTGGGTACGTGCATGCCCCTATCTAATTACCCATTCAGTTTACCAAATTGTTATTAAACAATTAAAAGCTAACAGACCTTAATAACGTAAATTATTACATAGTTTGAGATCTCTCAGTGAACATGGAAGCGTTTCAAATGAAAACATCTATCCACATCCCCCAACAGAACAACAATGTCCACAAGTAACAAGGGTAGGCTAAAATTAAATTGAGAAAGAGCCCACATCAAAAGAGAAACAGAAAAAATTGAAAGAAAACCATTATATGGTAACACAATAATATTAAAGCAATTAAAACTCCTCTCATGACCCAGTTCATCACACCAACGGCATAAGTTCAGCGCACAACAACGAACGTCAGCACATCTCAAGCATTGTTACAACACTGACTATGCCGCGATAATGCAAGCTAATCAAACCGTTATAAAAAAAAAAAACGGAAGCATACCACAACAATGCAATTAAATGGAGACAGCCTTAGAACAGTAACTATTAATCAAAATTTAAAGAAGGGAAAATTTCATAATAATAATAATAATAATAATAATAAAAAAAGAAAATGGAATAAAATTCAATTCAGCCCAAAGCACGCTTCAGTATTCACTTGGGTTTAAAATCAGCAAACGTTACATTAATTTTAAAAATTCAGTTGCCTTTATGAGGTTAATAATAACAGACTACACACAATTTTACTTGTCACAGCTCCTGTTTAAAGAGCAGGTCATTTGAAACCATACTGTTCTCGTGATGAAGTATGTCCTTTCAGTTTTTAAAAAAAGTTCTTGCTCAAATATAACGTAATTGGTAGGGCATATTTAAATTGGCGGAATTCCATGATGCTAACCACAAAAAACTTCATTTCCTATGCTTTAACATGGTTGTAGGTGCGAATGGATCTTCAGTCTACCCCAACAAAAATAATTCATGTCACATGGTGAGCAGACATGTTGAATTCCTTACAGCAGCAACTGCCGAAGTGTCGCAGGACAATTTGGCCTAAATATTTATATGGTATACAAGGTTGGACTTACCAACGGTGCTGAGGACTTTTCACAATGTAAGATTTTAAAACTTACGACCGTGGCAACATTATATCCAGGTATTGCGGCATGCTTCGATGGTGAAAGGAACGGTCACTTTAAAACCTTTAAAATAAGAACTGCACACGAATAATAGTATCAACCACCCACCCCTAATATTAATTCAACCTGAGTCGAAAACACCTATTAGGATGGTGTGAATACACACACCAATCGTTGCTGGCAATTTTTTCTCAAGCGAATCTGGCCCACGACAACCACTGTACTAGTAGCTTATGCCAGGGCGCACCATGGAAAACAGTCAAGTGGCACGCCAACCAATACCAACTTCATAACAACAAAGCTCCACGGAATATCCAATGGTGAGGGGTCATCCCACTATTATATTACAATTTACACCAATAAGAACCTTAAATGTACAACAGTTAGCCATCGCAGAGCTGCGTTACATTGGGCAAAGTTAAACAATAATTTCCTTTCCCTTTTTCTTTTAAATTCCACACAAATCGATTTCTGGTGTATCGGTAATTCCACATAGTCCCCATAATTATACCGCTACACCATGACTGACTTTATTCTCAATGTTTGGGAGATAGTGGGTTCACACCTCACTATCGGCAGTACTGAAAATGGTTTTCTGTTGTTTCCCATTTTCACAGCAGGTAACTGCTGAGACTGTACCTCAATTAAGGCCAAGGCCGCTTCCTTCCCACTCCTAGCCCTTTCCTATCACTTCATCGCCATAAGACCTATCTGTGTCAGTGTGACATAAAGCCAGTTGTAAAAAAAAATTTGACTTTCTTCCCATCAGTACTATAATTAAAACTGAGAGGACTTTTCCTCTTGGTGAAACATACTTTTCATCCCATTTACCTGCTGTCCATCTCACAACAAATTTTAAATATGTTTCAAATATTATCCCTGGACTGAGTAATTTTCTGTATTTTGTTTCTGCTTCTGACTGAAGTTAAAATATACTGAGGATATTGGTCTGCTGTTATTTTTAGAGCCGACAGTTGCTGGCGTGTGCACCTACAGGATCTGGGAAAACAGCAGCATTCCTGGTACCAGTGATCCATCAATTGAAAGGGCCACGAAAGAGAGGTTTCAGAGCTGTGATAGTGAGTCCAACCAGGGAACTGGCAAAGCAGACCTATCGGTTTGTATAACAAGGAACATTCATCATCATCATCATGAATTTCTTCCAGCGACCCGGGTAGGATGTTTTTGAATAATGTGCCTCCATTTATAAAGGTCTCTTTATATTTCTCCTCTCTTATCTAGGTCTTTTTTCTAGGGCATCCAATAGGTCTTCACCTCAGAACAATCTTTTTAAAATACTTTGGAGTTTGAGTTTGCCTGCATCCGCTTAACGTGTCCTAACCACTTCAGCCTTTCTTCCATGGCCAGGTCTTTTTGTATCTGATCATTCCTGATTCTGACCTTCCTTGTTTTCTGTACAGTTGATATAAGGAACTTCATTTCACAAGCTATGCATGATGCAACTCTCCAGACTGTATATCATGATGGGCAGGAGAATAAGTCTTAAACAGGGTCTGTTTAGCCCTCTGAGATACTCCGTACTTGATGGAAGAAGTTGGTCCTTTTTGCACTCTGCTTAACACTTCGTTCTTGGCATTCCATCATTTGATATTTCATAATCCCCAGATATTTAAAGGTATTCACACATTCTTTCTTCCTTCCCTTGAGGGTGAGGTGTATTAGTCCTGCTAACTTTCATTACCACTGTTTTGCTCTTGCTCACAGTTAACTTGGTTTTCCAATGATTCAATCTCCTCTGAACAACCCTCTCATTTTCTTCCCAAATGGCAAGAGAATTCCCTTCTCGGACACCTCTCCTTGTTTTAAACCACTGAGATCTTCCATCTCCTACTTGCACACTACAACCATCATACAGCATCTGAACTTTTTAAATTAGTGCTTCTGGGATGATGTTTTCTAAACATTCCCATATTTTTCCTCTCTCAACACTATCATAGGCTTCTTCCAAATCCAGAAACACTATTATTAAGTCCTTCCCTTTTTTTCCAAAACTTTTCCATTAACTGCCTAAGTGAAAAAATTAGGTCTGTGGTTCCTCTATTGTAAATCCATGTTTTTCCTCGTCATATTTGTCTTCCATTATTTTCATTTAAAGGTATTCACACTTTCAATCTTCTTTATTAATCTACAAGGAACAAACAAGTGAAAAATCAGGCCATAATGTATGCAGAAAGATAGGAACAGATAATAGGAGAAACTCAATGACGGGTAATGAAAAGAAGAACAAATGTGAAAATACAGAAGGACAAATGTGCTCCGCATCTTCATTTGTTGTATTGGGTGCCGTTTCTATCCTGTCTGACCTCCCATGGTCAACTCTTATTCTTTTGTGAACCAGTCGGTATTAGGTATCGAGACCTAGGGGGTCTTTCATTTTTATTCCCTTTGTTGCCCTTGTGTTTCTTTGGCCGATACCTTCATTCTTCAAAGCGTCAGGTCTCTTCCATATTACCTCTCTGATTAGTGTTATACAGAGAATGGTTTCCTAATTGTACTTCCGCTTAAAAGAATAATCACCACCACCACCACCACCACTCTTTTCAGTTTAGACTCAGTTAATCCATAACCATTCTGTTCTTCAGTCTGTCGAAACTAATTCATGATTTTTAGAAAAATTAGAAGAAAAAACCTAAAAGAGAAACAAAAATGGTATAATTGGTCTGCTGCACTTGCAATCTTGCGATTGCAGAGAATTACCACTACTCTGCTGTGCCCGTAATATTACGAGCGAGATATACATCCAATTGTAAGTATGCAATACTCAGCAGTGTTGACGTCAGAAATCATTAAAACTCTGTGGGCGTATACAGCAGTCTCTCTGAAGTAGATAGACCGTTGTAATGATTATCCGTTGATTTATTTATGAGTCATTGATACCTTCATTCTTCAAAGCGTCAGGTCTCTTCCATATTACCTCTCTGATTAGTGTTATACAGAGAATGGTTTCCTAATTGTACTTCCGCTTAAAAGAATAATCACCACCACCACCACCACCACTCTTTTCAGTTTAGACTCAGTTAATCCATAACCATTCTGTTCTTCAGTCTGTCGAAACTAATTCATGATTTTTAGAAAAATTAGAAGAAAAAACCTAAAAGAGAAACAAAAATGGTATAATTGGTCTGCTGCACTCGCAATCTTGCGATTGCAGAGAATTACCACTACTCTGCTGTGCCCGTAATATTACGAGCGAGATATACATCCAATTGTAAGTATGCAATACTCAGCAGTGTTGACGTCAGAAATCATTAAAACTCTGTGGGCGTATACAGCAGTCTCTCTGAAGTAGATAGACCGTTGTAATGATTATCCGTTGATTTATTTATGAGTCATTACTACAAGTACGACACTGCTGCATCAGCTGTGGGATGTCCAGCGTACAAGTTTTTATAAAATGACCCCATTATTATATGAATGAAGTCAAATGTTGAAAATTTATTAAAAACTATGGTCTTGATTGCTTGAAGCTGTTAAGAAACTTGTAATCCAGCTATGACGATAATACGATTTTCTCCTTCAAATTTTTATCTATAACTTATAACTTATTATAAATGAACTGTCGCTTTTTGTATGCTTCCTCATTCTATGATGAATTCTAGCCCAATTTAAAACAGAACTGTTCCACCAATCCTGCTGTGTCTTTGAAATATGATGAGGAGGGCTCGGAAGTTGAGGAAAAATATATTTTTTTTTCTTGAGTGTCCAAAAATGAGGCGCACATAATATATGTTAATTCTGGATCATTGTAGGCCAGAAAATGGTGGACTTTATCTGTTTTTTTAAAGCTTTTTGCACGTTCTTTGGTCCTTTTTAGCCTCATTTTTAGATCTTAACAGCTTCCTCTTTTTTTTTTTTTTTTTTTGCAACTTCACCTTCTTTTGACTACATTTTTAGATCTTAACAGCTTTTTTGTTGTTGTTGTTGCAACGTCATCTTCTTTCGACTACGTTTTTAGATCTTAACAGCTTTTTCTGTGCAACTTCAGCTTCTTTTGACTACATTTTTAGATCTGAACAGCTTTTTCTGTGCAACTTCACCTTCTTTTGACTACATTTTTACTGCCCAATGTCAGTTCGAATATATCATTAATTCATGCATCACCCCTTAAACATATTATTTTCTGTAGTAAATACATATATTTTTGAACCATATCTAAAAAGAGAGAAAATGAAAAAATGAAGCTTAGTGCTTGGAAAAAACCCCAGGGGTAAAGAGAAAATTAGATGTGATAGGTTTTGAAGAGGAATATCTCATGTGCTTCAAGTATAAACCCTAACATCCGCTGATGTGGAGAGAATTTTCTAGATGGTTCGCAGTGTGCTGTCTTAAAACCGACGATCCTTTACATGTAAGAACCTGAAGATGACTATTGCGGTATGCTGCGAAGCCAACTGAAGTAAGGTTTCCAAATTCCAATTTGTGTATTTCTAGTGTGGTTAAGCCAGATATTATTCCAGTTATACTAATTTTGATTTCTTTCTCCAGGATGTCCATTGCGGATTTGCTGAATTCATTCTAGGTGGAAAAAGAATTTAATTCTAAATTCTGCAAGTACTTTTTTTTTTAACAAACACGGAATTCCTTTTTTTAAATGATGTTAATCTAAACATCTGAAACAATCTGAAAGACAAAGTATTTCACACATTTATTTTTGCACTGTGTGTTGTATACTGCCAGAATTTTGCATTTTTAAACATTATATTCCTTAATTAATTTTGTAATTAAAACTAAAATTATGAATGCATTTGGGTCTCATTTTTACGTCCCTTTTCTTGTGTGGGTATTTTAAGGTCTTTTTCAGGCCATGTATAGATCTTCAACTTTTAAACCTTAATGATGAGTGTACTAGGTAGATGTTCTTCTTGTTTATAATGTGGTAAGGCAGCATGTGTCATTTCATGCGCCTGAGCAGGCAAGGGACTACTACTTTTAAAGTGAGTTCTATCATGAAGGCAAGAACAGCTGCAGCAACTTTCAGTGAACACCAAAAAACTTTCAAATGTTAAGATTTGCAGCAACTAATGTTTTAATTCTAAGCAATGATAAAGGGTCTTAGATAATAAGGAGATTATGCTTATGCTAAACACTCTTACCTGCAGAGTTTCATTATCTATATACAGTATTAAATTTTTTTATGAAAACTAAAGTCAGTCAGTCTGGCCATTCTATCTGGTCGATTTCCTTCATTTTTTTTAAACTGAAATGTATTCATGCACAGATTTGTTATCAGGTACTATAAATCACTTAATTTCGGCCTTCCTCAAATTATTTGATTTTTCAATTTTTTGTCTCTTTGAAGCAATCATATCTTTGATTCCAATTGAGGTACGGAGTTCGTTTTAGCCTAAGAACACTCAGTGGATCAAGCTCTTTCATTTCAGCTCTTAACTATTCAAATTGGTTGATTCTGAGGAAAATTATGAGTGCACATTCAATTTGATGTCTCATTTCTTCAACATTTTTTCTCATTGAAGCAATCATATCTTTCGTTCTAAATGAAGTACGCAGTTTGTTTTGATCTAAAAACACTCAGTGGATCAAGCGCTTTCTTTTGAGGTAATAACTACTTAAATTAGTAGATTCTGAGAAAAGTTATGAGTACATTTGTCTCCGTAACAAAGATCTGCGAAGGACTTTTTAACAGTTCAGCGCGTAGTGTTGTTCCAAGGGACGTTTAATTGAATTTCTGTGTGTGATATATTTTCAAATGTTTTGTTGACATAATATTACATTCTGTTACCACAGCAGATAATGTGCTTTATTTCATTAACTTGAAACTTTGCAAATACATCCGTGAGGATAGTAACGAACAACACCATACTTTGTACATTGCGGGCGGAGCCAGTGGGAAACTGCTAGTCTGATCTTATTATGCTTCTCATAGGCCCCTGTCCCTTTGTCTTCCGCTATGTGTGGGAGAGTAGAATAAACCCACAGTATCTGCTGACTGTCATTAGAGGCAGCTAAATCGGGGATCCCTAGGGGCTTTCGGCTGGGGAGACTGGGTTTGTTACCATGGGCTATGTAGCTGAGTCTGGCATTGTCAGGCTCCTCACTTTTATCTTTCTTACCTGACCTTCCTTGAATAACTCATGTTGTCTTCCAACTCTGACAGTATTTGGTTAGTGAGCTCTAGAATGTCTTTAATTTTCATACCCTTCATGATGACCCTTCCCTCGATTTTTGCGATATCTTCATTCTCGAAACTCTTTCGTTTCTCTTCTGATTAGTATCAAGTGTTTGGTTGCCGAGTTGTACTTCCTCCAAAAATATAATCACCTCCACCATCATTGTTTTGTTGCTGTTATCTTTTTATTTTGTGTTACCATCTGTCATAGTGTGAAATGCATTTTTCAGGGAATGTTTGAGGCTAGCTGAAGGCACTAATTTGAGGATCCACATCATCAGCAAAGTTAATCATGCAAAGGACAAGTTCGGTCCTCAGTCATCGCAGAGATTTGGTAAGCTTCAGGTTTGTGCATCATCTTAATTTTCTTTTGATTCCTCTGTTAAAGAGATCAGTGGAATTGTCTTGTCAGAAAATAGATCACTGACCTGCAATAGCCAGCCTGCCCACATTCAAGGTTCGTGGAAAAAGCGGAGTTCGATGCCACTGTTAAAAGTACTTGAGGTAATTTACTGTTCCAACTCCAGAGATGGTTTCTATCTCCAACTAAAAAAATAGGATAGAATTTGTAATGGATATTGCTATACAGCAAAGATGGGCACAATTCAGCTCAATGAGCATTGCTCCAGCTCAGGCTGGTAAAAGGAGCAGAGTACAGCCTAGCAGCTGCTTGCACAGCTCTCACTTACAACCAGTGAAGGGGCGTGTATCTAAACAAATTTAAACTTTTAACACTTTTAATGTGCCTAATGTCTCATTCTATTCAGTGCATTAGATTATGGTGAGAAAACAGAATACTTTATATTGTGTATACCAGGGATGGCGAACCTTTTCCAACTAGTTTGCCATTTTAAGTCTGGTTTATTATTCTCAACTGTCTACTGTGCCACTTGTTTTCCATTAAGGAATGTCTACAACCTACAACATTCCCCCCCTCCCAGCGACTTCCTTTCTAAATGACCCATTATGTTTCATAATATGTTATTTATTTATTTATTTATTTATTTATTTATTTATTTATTTATTTATTTATTTATTTATTTACTGATTCATTTATTTATTACACATATATCTTGTAAATATATTTGATTGCATGTTCTGTGGGTTTGTACCTCAATTAAGGCCATGGCGATTTCCTTCCCACTCGTATACCTCTCCCATCCCATCATCGCCGTATCTGTGTCGGTGCTACGTAAAGCAAATTGTTAAAAAAATTATTAGGTATAAAAATCAAAAATAGTAATATTGCGAATGGACTTCACTTCCTCCATTAGCATTATCTTTCCATGTTGTAGTTTGTATGCTCAACAATTAAACTAATTTCTTCTTCATCACAGCTAACCTTGCTGATAAGGTCACATTCATGCTTGCATCAAAACATACTTGTGGGAGTTATCCAAATTAGCTTTCAATTGCTCGGAAACTTCTACACTCATTTTTTATTATTCTACCCTCGACAAAAGTTCAGCTGGCTGACATTCCTTTAATTCTGTTAATTATTAGTTGTTTGTTAGGGAAGTTTTCAAATAATGTGTCGGACGTCAATAAGAAAGTTTCTTTCACCAACTCACCTTGAGAAATCGGTTTCCCATGCATGCTGTACTATGCAGTGAGACAGATGGAAACAGCCGCACTGATATTATTCCTTGGCCGGAAAGATGATACAAAAGAACTAGTTAGTTTTGTGTAATGTTTGATATTTTGTGAAACGAACTGGCTTCTTTCTTCATTTGAAATGGAACAAACATTTTAATGATTAGTCTCGAAATTGAGCTTTACATTAAATGTGGGGGATACCATTGTTTTCAAACACAGGAAACACATCTTTCTATCAGTCCAAATTCCCTTGTCAGAGGTTTTGAAAAGTACGGTCACCACCTTTGTTCTTTTTGTTCTTTTCGGCACTGAAAACATGTTTGTGATGTCCGTATACAAAACCACCAGAAAACAACACTACCTCACTTGACTTTCGGACCTATCAGTGTATCAGTGTTGCTATATTGCACGTCCAAATGGAACTAGTATTTAGATTTTCGATATTTATTTCTTACTTGTGAAACACTGTACTGTAAGATATGTATTGTCTGCAGTACAAGACGTATATAAAACAATTATTATGTTCATGTGGCGTGCCACCGAAATTGTGTTCGTGTGTCACCTAGTGACACGCGTGGCATAGGTTCGCCATCCCTGGTGTATACAAACGCCATGTACTAAGTAAATGTTTAATTATATTCATTTCGTTAGATTATACATAGGAAACAAAATTAATTATTTTGACATGTGATAACTAAATAGTCCTTTGTCTACTCCCTGTAGTAATGAAAATACAGTTAGCCAAAATAAAAGCTTCTTTAGGAATACAGCCTTTTTAAATTTTATATTATAATTATTCTTCCACCTAGAGGTTTTCCAAATGTGAAGAATACACAGTACTGTGAATATTGATTAAAAAAGAAATAGTTTGTAAAGAACTCAAAACATTGAAAATAATTGTGAAATTGGATCTACAATTTTAAACAATTCTAAAAAATCAATTAGTGAAGTTAGAATTTACAAAAAAAAACGGGCGAGTTGGCCGTGCGCGTAGAGGCGCGCAGCTGTGAGCTTGCATCCGGGAGATAGTAGGTTCGAATCCCACTATCGGCAGCCCTGAAAATGGTTTTCCGTGGTTTCCCATTTTCACACCAGGCAAATGCTGGGGCCACGGCTGCTTTCTTCCAACTCCTAGGCCTTTCCTATCCCATCGTCGCCATAAGACCTATCAGTGTCGGTGCGACGTAAAGCCCCTAGCAAAAAATAAAATTTTTTTTACAAAAACATTTAAAAAGGTATAAGAACAACTTCAGAAATAATTCTTACAAATCGTAAAATATAAGTATGATTCAGACTTGAAGTCAGTAATTTTATTCCGATGATATGTCTCGAAATGAGGATAGACCTCCTGACAGCTTTTAGCCCCCAGTCCTCAAGTTCATCAGTGTTGGTCATGAAGACAGTCAACAACAAACGAACTGTACGATTGTATTGAATAAACATAATTTAGTCATCCACGTACACTGCTGTGGCGTTTCTTGTGTTTTGACTCCGCATATTGCTGTCTAGTCTTCACTGCACAAACTGTCATCTCTTCCCGCACTCGTGCCATAAGCTCAAGGAGTAGCATTCTCTCATTGCCCACTTGTGCTCTACAGTGTTGTAAATTTGACTTCCTTCCTGTTTCAAGTTATTAGCATCACAGGCTGCTGTCCAGAGCGTTTCGTGCACAGAACCACAATGAACTTAAAAACTTGTTTAGGTCTGAAATGGGGTTCTGTTTTGGTACACAGTTGAGAAGCTCTGCAACAGGTATTAGCTCCTGTGTGGGAAACTGGCTGTGGTGGATGTTTCCAAAATGAGAACCAATCCTTCCCCTCAAATAAAAAAATGTCTGGCTCCATGGATGATTGGTCAGTATCAAGACCTTCAGTTCAGAGGGTCAGGGTTCGATTCCTGGCTGGGTCCGAGATCTTAGTCTTGTCTGATTAATTCCCCTGGCACGGGGACTGAGTTTTTGTGTTTGTTCTAACACACTTCTCTTTACACACGCGCAATACTGAAACTTGATGGGCCGGGCTGAGTGGCTCAGACGGTTGAGGCGCTGGCCTTCTGACCCCAACTTGGCAGTTTCGATCCTGGCTCAGTCCGGTGGTATTTGAAGGTGCTCAAATACGCCAGCCTCGTGTCGGTAGATTTACTGGCACGTAAAAGATCTCATGCGGGACTAAATTCCGGCACCTCGGCGTCTCCGAAAACCGTAAAGGAGTAGTTAGTGGGACGTAAAGCAAATAACATCATCGAAACTTGATGGCTTAGACAGAATTAAGTCAACAAATGTCATACTCTGTAATCACATTAGTTATTTCTCGAAAACAGAACTCAGAGAATTAGAGTAGGCGAATCTTTATCTGTCCCTGTAATAATTAAGAGAGGCCGGGCTGAGTGGCTCAGACGGTTAAGGCGCTGGCCTTCTAACCCCAACTTAGCAGGTTCGATCCTGGCTCAGTCCGGTGGTATTTGAAGGTGCTCAAATACGACAGCCCCATGTTGGTAGATTTACTGGGACGTAAAAGAACTCCTGCGGGACTAAATTCTGGCACCTCGGCGTCTCCGACGACCGTAAAAGTAGTTAGTGGAGCGTAAAGCAAATAACATTATTATTAATAATTAAGAGGGGAATTCCTCAAGGCAGTATTATTGGACCTTTATGTTTTCTTGACCGGGCGAGTTGGCTGTACGGTTAGGAGCATCCGGGAGATAGTGGGTTCGAATCCCACTGTCGGCAGCCCTGAAGATGGTTTTCCGTGGTTTCCCATTTTCACACCAGGCAAATGCTGGGGCTGTACCTTAATTAAGGCCATGGCCGGTTCCTTCCCACTCCCAGGCCTTTCCTATCCCATCGTCGCCATAAGACCTATCTGTGTCAGTGCGATGTAAAGCAACTAGCAAAACATATAATAAATGATATGAGTAAAGAAGTGGAATCAGAGATAAGGATTTTTGCGGATGATGTTTTTCTGCATAGTCATAAATAAGTTACAAGATTGTGAGCAACTGCAAAATGACCTCGATAATATTGTGGGATGGACAGTACGCAATGGTATGATGATAAATGGGGTTAAATTCTGGTTGTGAGTTTCACAAATAGGAGAAGTCCTCTCAATTTTAATTACTGCATTGATGGGGTGGTAGTTCCTTATGAGAATCATTGTAAGTACCTAGGTGTTAATATAAGGAAAGATGAACAGATCTCTGCACGTGGTTATGAGGGTATTTAGGGGTTGTAGTAAGGATGTAAAGGAGAGGGAGGGCATGTTAGTCTCTGGTAAGACCCCAAATAGAGTATGGTTCCACTGTGTGGGACCCTCACCAGAACTACTTCCTTCGAGAACTGGAAAGAATCCAAAGAAAAGCAGTTCAATTTGTTCTGGGTGATTTCCGACAAACGAGCAGCGTTACGAAAATGTTGCAAAGTTTGGGCAAAGAAGACGAGCTGCTCAACTAAGTGGTATGTTCCGAGCTGTCAGCGGAGGGATGGCATGGAATGACATTAGTAGATTAATTTGAGTAGTGTCTGTAAAAGTAGAAAAGATCACAATATGAAGATAAAGTTGGAATTCAAGGGCACAAATTGGGGCAAATATTTGTTTATAGGAAGTGGAGTTTGGGATTTGAATAACGTACCAAGGGAGATGTTCAATAAATTTCCAAATTAGTTGCATTTATTTAAGAAAAGACTAGGTAAACAATAGATAGGGAATCTGCCACCTGGGCGACTGCCCTAAATGCAGATCAGTAGTGACTGATGGATTTGATTTGATAAGTTTTCTTTCTGAATTGCCCAGTACCTTTTCATTTGTTCTGATATTTTCTGTCGTTCCTCGTCTATAAATACTCTTTTCATTGTATGTCGTCTATTTTTGGTTTAAATCTTATTTTCGTATTTTTCAATTTCTTTAAACTTTTTGTTTTGTTAATCTTCCAGAGTTATTTCTAGTTCTTCCACATTCTGTCTAATTTCCTTAATCCATCCTATTTGTTGCTTCAGATTCTTGAGTTTCTCTAGAATTTTTCTTGGTGATCTGGTTTCTGGTGTCCTCATAATGTAACAAACAAAAAATCCAGATTCTCTTCTTCCATACAGGATCTGTGATGGGCTCCAGTTCTCTGTACGCCATCCATTTGACAGTATCTACCACCGTCCATCTTTTTGATATATTTTATTTATGCCTGTTCTTGCTATTCTTCTCTCTACTTCCAGGATTTTGTCGATTCTGTTTCTTTAAGTGACTTTAAAAAGAGTTTCACTATTGCGTGTCACATCTTTTTGAACCACAGTCTTGTAATGTTTAAATTTTGTTTTGTACAATAGACATCTTTTATGGTATGGAGACCATGTTAATGTTTGAGCTTTTATAATTTTATTAGTTCTTTCTTGCATGGAATTTTCTCGTCCAGGCTGTATGTTATAATTTCTCCTGGGTATTTAAATTGTTTCGTTATTTTTACCTTCCTGTTATTTTCTGTTATGTGGTTTATTACCTTTTTTGTTTTGAGCTTGTTTGGGCCACCTCAGGACCACAGTGCTTGTGCTTTAGCTGTATTATTGTTGTTGCTGTTGATGATGTTTTTTATGGTTACTACTTATGGTGTTCTTCATGGTAGGTTTGGCTGCTGCTTTCGTCTTGGTACCTATCTTGATCTTTTCTGTTGGCCCAGTATTTCTTCATTTTATTGCTGAATTCTATTTTACATTTTTCGGACCTTTTCCTGGTCTCATTTTGGTTAGCTTTTGTAAGCGATGTTAGGAAGGGTCTGGTTTTCATACTATATTACTATTCATAAAAATAAAATACATTTTTTTTGTTGTTGCTGATATTACAGTTTGACTAATGATTTCTGTTTATTTCAGATATTTTAGTGACTACACCAAATCGCCTCGTGTATCTGCTGCGACAAGATCCTCCTGTGCTCTCATTAAACAAGTGAGTTTATTTTATGTAACTAAAGTCTCGTCTCCAAATATTGACAACAAATGAAAACATCCATGTCTCTGCTGTCCTACTGTATTCTTCATCTTATAATGACTTCACTGAGAGACTCTTCTCTGCTGTACCTCGCTTAAGTGCAGCCAGTATCCAGTATTCTGGAGATAATGGGATTGAATCCCATTATCGGCAGCCCTGAAGATGGTTTTCCGTGGTTTCCCTATTTTCACACCAGGCAAATGCTAGGGCTGTACCTTAATTAAGGTCACGGCCGCTTCCTTCCTTCCTTCCTTCCCACTCCTAGCCATTTCCTCTCCCATCGTCACCATAAGACCTATCTGTGTCGGTGCAACGTAAAGTAACTTGTAAAAAAAAAATTCCCTGCTTTTCTTACTAAATATCGTATTGTTGCCACTGTTCCATCTTTTGTGACCTAGACCTATGATTACACTGTAGAAATAAAAATCTCCTAAAAAATTAAAACAGATTGAAACCTGATGAACAGCCTATTGTTTTACGGCAAACTCTCAATTATCCGGGTGCAGATTATCTGGTTTGCCAGTTATCCGTGCACTCTCAAGGATTTTTGTATTTTCATTTTATTTCCTTTATTTTTGTCACAGCATTTTGAATTCGTGTGAACTGCGCGCTTGAAATTTGAGCACGCTCTCGACTGCAAGTATGCTGGCAGCATGCTTTGTTCAAGAATTAAACACTAAATGATGTACTGTATATCAGTTCTTTGTTGTCCAGCTCCATGGCTAAGTGGTTAGCGTGCTGGCCTTTGGTCACAGGGGTCCCGGGTTCGATTCCTGGCAGGGTCGGGAATTTTAACCATAATTGGTTAATTCCCCTGGCACGGGGACTAGGTGTATGTGTCGTCTTCATCATCATTTCATACTCATCACGACGCGCAGGTCTACGGGCGTCAGATCAAAAGACCTGCACCTGGCGAGCCGACGTCCTCGCACACATCCCGGCACTAAAAGCCATACGCCATTTCATTTCAGTTCTTTGTTGGTGTTCTGTGATAGCAGTCATGGCTATGAAGTGAAATAAGGTGCTTTTATCTTTAAAACAAAAGCTTAAATTAATCGAAAAGTTTGAGAATGGAGAATCAGTAAAGAAATTAGCGAATGATTATGCCGTTGTTGTTCAATGTAAAACAAAAGCTGAAGGATTCCACCTATTCAGTACAATTTGTTGTAACCTTAAAAAAAAGTCACATATATTTGTTGAAACTAGTTTTAGTCTTACTAGGAACATCATGCGTGAAAATGAAAGTTGTGGCAAGACATGAATATAGATAAAATTTATGAAGCAAGCATGAAATTCAGTGCAAGACAAGTGAAGATGTGAAAAACGCTCATCACAATCATAGGTCCTATGCAAGCTCTCAGCCTTCCTCCAATTTGAAGAATGCACCTCACAGAAAACCAGGTGGAACACTTCTAGAACTCAGCTCTCCTGAAACAAGTGTGAACAGAATGATGTTGATGGGAAAGTGTTGGGATGTTCATTTGTTTCCAACATGAAAAAAAAAAAAATCCTAAGGTGGTGCTGAGGGATGTGGAAGAGCTGTCTGAAAAAACAAACCCTTTATTTGATCTATTAATTCCTATTTACAATAAAATGATATTAAGTACTCTAAATCCCCTTCTTTCCCTCCAGCAATCACCCACCATTCCACATCCCTCAGCCCCACCTTAGGCTAAAAAAAAACCACCAAAGGTGTTTGTTCCTTCTGCTTGTCTGGATTGTTGCTGTCACTGTATCTGCCAGTGCTTTCTGTAGATATGGCCTATCCTTTTTATCGTTGTTGTTACCTGGGGTCTTGGTGAAGTCGTCATTGTCTCTCAGCTTGGCCGGGTCGAATCTTGGAAATCTTGACTTGTTCCATGTGAGGGGGATGAAATTAGTTTCAATCAAAGAAAATGGTCTGAATGGATGTTGGCACTTTTCAGTACTTTGACATTTAGTATGTCCTTGGTGTTCCTTCTGCTAATGGCTGTGTGGTTAAGTTGGAACACCCCTAGCTTGAGATTGAGACATCTCCATGTGTGTCTTTCCTGGGAAGGTGTTTGAAAGCTTTGTATTTAAAGACTTAATAGTAGTTTCTGCACAGATCGATCAGTCACTCTATATTCCTATTGATTCTCTTGTGGGCTGGTTATTCTCGAACTATGCTCTTAAATCTTCGCTCTTCCTCAATCTGGGCATTGAAGTTCCCCATGAAGGCAGTCTTTTGGTGTTTTGGGATCCCACCTATGTGTCTACAGTTCTACACTTCCGATGTCTTTCCTGTTAGTGTCCTTACTACATGCATGCCTTGTTGAGGGTTTTGATGTATAACAGTAGGTACGTACCCATTTGGGTATGAGGAGGAGGTTATGGATTTGGTCATGCTATTGCTGACTGTGAAGCCTCATCACTCTCTGACCTGGCTGCCTCTTGTAGATCCTGTAGCTTTGTGATTTCAATACTACTTCATCCACAAATCTTGTCTCTTCCAGTGCTGTTATCAAGATATTTTGTTTTTGAAGCCCCACCACACTAATCAGCTTGCCGACCCAACTTCCTGCTAGGATTGGTTACGTATAGTCACAGTCCCCTGCGAACCATGTGACTTGCCATGGTGGGGAGGCTTGCGTGTCCCAAGGAAGCAGATAGTGAGCCGCAGGTGCAGCCATGTCGGATGGGTATCTGCTGAGAGACCAGACTAACGAATGGTTCATCGAAAGGGGTAGCAGCCTTTCGGAAATTGCAAGGGCGGCAGTCTGGATGATTGACTGATATGGCCTTGTAATAATACTCAACATGGCTTAGCCGTGTTCATGCTGCTGCACAGCTGAAAGCAATGGGAAACTACAGCCATAACTAACTCCCGAAGACATGCAGCTCTCTCTGTATGAATGATGTACTGACGATGGCTTCCTCCCGGGCAAAATAGTCCCCCATTCAGATCTCCGGGTGGGGACTACACGAGAGGGAGCAATCATCAGAAAAGTGGATACTGACATTCTGCGAGTTGGACGTGGAATGTTAGAAGTTTGAATCGTTGTGGTAGGTTAGAGAATCTAAAGAGGGAGATGGATAGACTAAAGTTAGATGTAGTTGGTGTAAGTGATGTACGTTGGCAGGAAGAACAGGATTTTTGGTCAGGCGACTACAGAATTATCAACACAAAATCAAACAGGGGAAATGCAGGAGTCGGTTTAATATTGAATAAGAAAATAGGGCAGCGGGTAAGCTACTACGACTATCATAGTGAAAGGATTATTGTTGTCAAGATAGACACAAAACCTATCCTCATCACAATAGTGCAGGTCTATATGCCTACAAGTTTAGCGGGTGATAAAGAAATCGAACGAATATATTAAGAGATAGAAGATTTAATACAAATGGTGACAAGAATCTAATTGTGATGGGAGACTGGAATGCAGTGGTAGGCCAAGGAAGAGAAGATAATACAGTAGGAGAATTCGGATTGGGACAAAGGAATGAAACAGGAAGTCAACTGGTTGAATTCTGCACCGATCACAACTTAGTTCTTGCTAAAATAAAAGGGGCACTAGGAAAATTTTGCAGTACACAAAAACAGTTGGCTGGACACCCCTGTTATGGTGAGGGATGAAAAGAGGGGTGAAAACTGGTCTAGAAGACAGCAAGGTGCTACCTTCACACCAGTTGTTACCAAGCAGTGGGATTGAAAGCAAGTTAAGATGTCAGTGTGATCTAAAGGTGAATATCGCGCAATTATCCGCTACAATTTTGCTCGTGGATTAACTGTTAACCAGTACCTGGAGGAAATTACTACACGAGAGGGGGCAACCATCAGAAAAGTGGATAACGACATTCTGCGAGTTGGACGTGGAATGTTAGAAGTTTGAATCGTTGTGATAGGTTAGAGAATCTAAAGAGGGAGATGAATAGACTAAAGTTAGATGTAGTTGGTGTAAGTGATGTACGTTGGCAGGAAGAACAGGATTTTTGGTCAGGCAACTACAGAATTATCAACACAAAATCAAACAGAGGAAATGCAGGAGTTGGTTTAATATTGAATAAGAAAATAGGTCAGCGGGTAAGCTACTATGACTATCATAGTGAAAGGATTCTTGTTGTCAAAATAGACACAAAACAACAATTTTCCACTGGTACAAAGAGTTCTAGAGGGGAAATTATGGGGTTGAAGATGATCCTCGTTCTGGGCAACTGTCGGAATCAGTGACTGAGGAAAACATTGAAGCTGTGAGGAAAATGTTGCAGCAGGAGAGGTGGTTGACATATCGTCAGGTAGAAGAGACTCTCCACATCCCTGCATCAGCTATTCATTCAGTTCTACATGACCATCTTCATGTTAGAAAGGTTTGTTCCCTTTGAGTGCCCCATTCACTTTCAGAGGAACAAAGGGCACATCGAGTGAAATGGTGCCGAAAAATGCCAAAACAGTTTGAAAATGGGACTTCGCATAACGTCAATAGCATCGTTACAGATGACAAAACTTGGCTTTATTATTACAGTGTCCCAACAAAATCCCAGAACAAGGTGTGGCTGTTTGAAGATGAACGTACTCCTGTGTCTGTGCGAAAGTCAAGGTCAGCGAAGAAAAGGATGATTGCAGTATTCTTCACTAAACGGGGCAACCTGACTCGGGTTGTGCTAGAAACACAAAGGACGGTTACTGCGAAGTGGTACAGTGAGACTTGTCTGCCTCAGGTCATCCAGGCTTTCAAGCAGCTCCATTCAAGGTCTCGGCTTAACACTTGGCTCTTGCATCAGGACAATGCTCCAGCACATCGTGCTAATGTAACAACGGATTTTCTTGCCAGATCAGGGTTGACTGTGCTTGATCACCCTCCATGCAGTCATGATCTATCCCCATGTGACTTCGCACTCTTCCCAGAAGTGAAGATGAAGCTGAAAGGGTGGCATTTTGCATCCGACGAGGAACTTCTGGCAGCATGGGATCAAGAGTGTGAAAATGTAACCAAAGAAAAGTGGCAGAGTTGGTTCAGTGACTGGTGTCTACCTATGGAGAAGTGTATTGAGTGTGGTGGAAATGATTTTGAAAAAGTCTAAAGCGTTCCCTCACATTGCAAAACTTTCCTAGTTCCCTTTGTGTGGTTCAAACACCACAAATGATGGCTGTATACATGGACGAATCCTGGAGACACTGGAAGGTATCAAAATAGACTTCAGTATGATTAGCCAGAGATTCAGAAACCAGGTGTTGGATTTCAGAACTTTTCCAGGAGCAGACGAGGACTCTGACCACGACTTGTTGGTCATGAAATACCACCTGATGTTGACGAAAGGAAGGAAAGCAAGGAGACGGGATCTAGACAAGTTGAAAGAAAAGAGTGTGAGGGATTGTTTCAAGGAACATGTTGCACAAGGACTAAATGAAAGGCCGAAGGAAACACAATAGAGGAAGAGTGGATAGTCATGAAAAGTGAAGTCAGTAGGGCTGCTGAAGAAATATTAGAAAGGAAGAAAATTTCGACTAAGAATCAGTGGATAACTCGGGAGGTACTAGACCTTATTGATGAACGATGAAAATACAAGAATGCTAGAAATGAAGAGGGCAGAAGAGAATACAGGTGATTAAAGAATGAAGTGGATAGAAAATGCAGGCTGGCTAAGGAAGAATGGCTGAAGGAGAAGTGCAAGGATGTTGAAGTTTGTATGGCCCTAGGAAAGGTAGATTCTGCATACAGGAAAATTAAGGAAACCATTGGAGAATGGAAAGCTAGGTGTATGAATATTAAGAGCTCAGATGGAAAACCACTTGTAGGGAAAGAAGACAAGGTAGAAAGATGGCAGGAACACATCCAACAGTTGAATCAAGGTAAAGACTTAGATGATATGGTTCTGGAACAAAAAGAGGCTGTTGATGCTTATGAAATGGGAGACCCAATTTTGAGGTCAGAATCCAGTATGCGGGAGATAGTGGGTTGGAGCCCCACTGTTGGCAGCCCTGAAGATGGTTTTCCATCGTATCTCACTTTCACACCAGGCAAATGCTGGGGCTGTACCTTAATTAAAGCCACGGCCGCTTCCTTCCAATTCCTAGGCCTTTCCTATCCCATCGTCGCCATAAGAACTGTCTGTGTCAGTGGGACGTTAAGCAAATAACACACCGGGCGAGTTGGCCGTGTGCATAGAGGCGCGCGGCTGTGAGCTTGCATCCGGGAGATAGTAGGTTCGAATCCCACTATCGGCAGCCCTGAAAATGGTTTTCCGTGGTTTCCCATTTTCACACCAGGCAAATGCTGGGGCTGTACCTTAATTAAGGCCATGGTCGCTTCCTTCCAACTCCTAGGCCTTTTCTATCCCATCGTCGCCATAAGACCTATCTGTGTCGGTGCGACGTAAAGCCCCTAGCAAAAAAAAAGCAAATAACAAAAGAAATAAGTTTGAAACAGACTGCAATAGAGTTCTTTCCACGAAAATGTTTGAATCTGTGCCTTGCCTGTTGATAGTCATTTTAAGAGTTTTTGTTTTACTAACGTTTAGTCCATATTCTTTAAACTTGCCATTCCAAAGATTTAGTTTCTAATGTACTGCTTCATTTTCTCCCCAGATCAGAACATCATCTGCAAATATTAAGAGTGTTAGTCTCTTTGCAATGTTCTCTGGACTTTATGAACCGATCCATAACAATGATGAACAGGAGTGGTGACAGGACACTTCCCTGCTGGACTCCTCTTTTGGTTTCAAACCTATCTGATCTTCCATCACCTACTTGGTCACAGCTTAAGCACTTTTGATAGGGCATCTTTACTTTATTGCTCAGTAAGTTTGGCACAGCTACACCTTCTGGGCATTCCCAGATTATCTCTCGAAAAGACAAAATCAGGAATGAAGTATTCAGGAAGGCAGCAGGCGCTGAGTTCCCTGTTACCAGTGTAATAAAGAAGCATAGATTTCACTGGCATGGGCACGTTATAAGAAGGAAGAGCAAGAGACGTGCCAGAAAATACTTTGATCTTACGGACCAAGGAAGAAGACCAAGGGGAAGGCCAAGGGAACACTGGATGGACATGGTGAAATCAGATGTGGAGGAGAGAGGTCTCAAAGGGGAAAATGCCCTGGAACAGGAAGAGAGTGCTTGTACATCCCACCCAGGAAACTACGATGCGCTTTACGGTGCACCAACACAGATAGGTCTTATGGCAATGATGGGAGAGGAAAGAGCTAGGAGTTGGAAAGAAGCCTTAATTAATGTACAGCCCCAACATTTGCCTGGTGTGAAAATGGCAAAACATGGAAAACCATCTTCAGGGCTTCTGACAGTGGAGTTCGAACCCACTACCTTCCAAATGCAAGCTCACACCTGCGCGCCCTTAAGTGCTCGGGCAACTTGCTTGGTTCTGGGAAACTGGAGTTGGAAAATGATGATAATAATTTTTTTTTTTTCTTTTCGTGTGGCTATTTCCAGCAGAGTGCAGCTCTTGTAAGCTAGACCCTCCGATGAAGGTGGGCGGCATCTGCCATGAGTAGGTAACTGCGTGTTATTGTGGTGGAGGATAGTGTTATGTGTAGTGTGTGAGTTGCAGGGATGTTGGGAACAGCACAAACACCCAGCCCCCGGGCCATTGGAATGAACCAATCAAGGTTAAAATCCCCAACCCGACCGGGAATCGAACCCGGGACCCTCTGAACCGAAGGCCAGTACGCTGACCATTCAGCCAATGAGCCGGACATAATAATTAATATAGTACATGAAAACATATTATCACATGTAAGGATTGGTTACCCAACATTCCTCTGGATTGCTTTTAGGTTCTGTGCTCGAGTTGGTGTGAAAGAGGCTAGTTGAATTCTCGTGCAGAATCCAAGATGTTCCTGTTACAGATGATTGGCAACAACACATTTCGCTCCCATTTGCCAGAATCACATTGATTCCTGCGCCCCATTGATGGTGGCGGTGGCAATCTTCCTTTCTCCTGCATTTCGTCCCCATCCCGTTATCCTTTCTTCTACAAGTTCTGTCACCTACAATCATGTGCAACTTCCAAGTGTATGTGTGATCTCACCAAATAAGATATTTTTATTGCAAATAACTTTTATTATGAATTTATATGATACTATATTTTAATTATAGATCTGGCATTTTTGCATATTGGGAGAAATAGCACTTGTGAGATGCACTTCTACTTTGAGTTTTATCTCCCTAAAAACATTGCACCTTTTACATTAAATACTGTACGTACATATTTATGTATTTCTTAAGTTCGTTGTGGATGTGTGTTTCATGTCCTTGTTGCATAACTTTTTTTTCCCTTAGCCTATAATACAGGATGTTTTTTCTATCTTTGCTGCTGTCTCTTTTACAGTGTTGAGTGGCTGATTGTTGACGAGTCAGACAAGCTCTTCGAGGTGGGACAACGTGGTTTCAGGGATCAGTTGGGCGAGATATACCGCGCTTGTGACTCAGAGAATGTACGACGTGCCATGTTCTCGGCCACTCACACACCAGACGTTGCAAATTGGGCTCGGAAGAATCTGTCGGGACTGATCTCTGTCACCATTGGGCACAGGTATTTGAATTGTTGATAACTGTTCTTCACGAATGCTCTAGATCATGTTGTAAATTTTTACGTGAAGATGGAAATATGGGGCAGAAAATACAGAAAGTTGGGTGTAACAGAAATGACTGAGACTTTGAGCTGCCAGTCCACTTCCTGAAGGGTTTTAATTTTATGTTCATCAGTAAACAGTTTCACAACTTTTTCCATATCCATACCTAGGCTGTCATAAGACAAATACAGTATGCACCGCTCTAGTCAACTTCACATAATTACATGCCTAATAAACCTTGTTTTCCGTTCTCACTCTTACTCTGAGGTTACACTCGCCCATGTGTGATAGGGTGACTTAGGTTGCCATCTTGAATGCGACAACACTCGAGTAATACACAGCATTGGTTCAGACTAACTCAAGTCAAAAGTAGGAGTTCTGCCCCAAATCTGTGTGCTTAAGATGCAGATGCCTGTCCTCTTTCTGAAGGATTTCAAACTCGTCTTCATTAGCAGGCTATTTCATGACCTTTTCCCTATCCATAACTAGACAGAAGACAAGACAGAATGCCGGGCTGAGTGGCTCAGACGGTGGTTGAGGCGCTGGCCTTCTGACCCCAACTTGCTAGGTTTGATCCTGGCTCAGTCCGGTGATATTTGAAGGTGTTCAAATACATCAGCCTCATGTTGGTAGATTTACTGGCACGTAAAAAAATTCCTGCCGGACTAAATTCTGGCACCTCGGCATCTCTAAAAACCGTAATAGTAGTTAGTGGGACATAAAGCAAATAGCATTATTTTACAAGACAAAATATATGCACCGCACTACTGATCTTCTCATGATTATGGTCGTATTCCGTAGATAGACTATCACTCGACAAATTTTCAACAATAAATAAATAAATAAATTTCTGGCAGGAATGCGAAATACAAGTACAGACGTGCTCACTGAATTATTCAGCAACCTCACTGCTAACCAGCTTGCTCCCCAAAGGTGCAATTTATCATGTGAAGTTCAGGAATTCAAGGCCTTTTTCTGTTAGCGTGCAAGTTTCTCTGACCTGCCTCCTGTCATAAGAGCACTTACCTGTGTTGAAAATAACATTCTAACTCATAACTCTACTGAACAATTACTCCTCATTACCATCAAGACCACCTCCTTTCATATGTGCCTGTCCAGACTTCTAGAAAGATGCATTACAAAAAATACCTTCTCGTAAGTTCTTGAGTGCCTAACAACATGGTTATAATGTATAGAATATTCTACCATGATCTAGTGCCATTCTAGAAGTTACAGTGTGCTTCACAATTCTGTAGCGGATTACACATCATATACAGGTAATATTAAATTATATACAGGTCCTTACATTAACTAAACTCATATAAACGTCTTTATACAGCAAATTTTTCATTACGTAACCTCACAAACAACGCGATCGTATTGTATGTACATATGATGTAATAATAATAATACTAACTGGATGTAACTCTTCATAGCCGTACATTACAAGTAATAATAATAATCATAATCGGAAAATAATAATAATAATAATAATTCGAGCTCGACACTTGCATTATTTACCCATGGGTGAGTGAATATTGTTTTCAAGTTACATCCGTTTATCGCACTTGTGTCACAATAATCCGACTACCTCTGCGTGTTTGACCCCGAAATTTGAATAAAGTAGAGGACAGGAAATCCATCAGATAACGCACATCATCAATGCCAGATATTAATCTGCCCGCTTGAAGAATAGCCATAAGAAGCGTAGAAAAACAATTAAATTCATTACCATAATTATTATTCTGTGTGAACTGGACAAACTATTCAACTATCTGCTGGGCAAGTGGAAGAACCTTTGCTACTTAGTACCCCATACCAGAAGGAATGGTCTCCAATAGCTTCAAAACCACTTCCAATGCAATGGACAGAACTGACTCACATAATCTCAGAGTGAAACCTCAAGCGGGATTTGCACAAGGGAATGTACAGGGTGGTCGGAAATAACATGACTAGATACACGAGTGTTAAGAGTGCTGATAAATAATTTTATAAAAATAAATTCATATCTCGTGCCATTGTTATTTTATCAGCTGCTTAAGTTTGCCAATCAGATCGCTTTGCGAGGCGGTGTTGCTAAATCTGCCATTGGCTTAATAATTTATTTAATGCGCACAATGTGCAAAGATTTAAAGTACATTAATCTTCATTACAAAATTTCACCAGCGATTCCGATTGCTTTTTACAACTTGACACGTGGTACCTAGTACAGTGTGCGCCACATCTTAAACATAGACAGTTCAAACCTGGTTCACGATAACGCTTTATGTTACATAGTTTATAATGAAACCCATGAACGGAGAACCTTGTCAGCAGGTGCCGCAGTTCATAACCACCTTGAACCCACTCGCGATTTATCATGACATCGGTAGAGTAGACATCTTTCCAGATGTTGGCTTTCTTCGATCGTAGGTCTCGAAGCAGATGTACATAAAATGTTGTTGCTGGAAGTAACAACTGTATTCGTAGCTCCTCCGCATAAAATTCCTCTCTGAATAACTCATACACATAAGTTATAAACTTCATGGTTCTGATCCGTATTGAATTGTAATTACAGTGTATTTATTAAATTAATATAGTAATGGTCCACCTTTCAATACTATAATATGCAATATTCTAAATTACATTAATTAGGGACTAGTTTCGGCCGGGGATGGCCATCTTCAGCCTTAATGTAAAACATCTAATAACTAAACAAATGTACATGCACACAACTGACATAAAACAAATGAAACAAATACTGTATATACTGAGATGAAATTATAAGTAAATTTGAAAATAACTAGGTTCTAAATTCTTGGATCTTGAGAATGCTCATCATCAAGACTCTTTCATGTATTAACACATTGGAGACGGCCATATTTGAATGTGCTATCCTCCAGATATCGTGGGATTTTTAATGGTTTGTGAACATTTTTCAATGCTAGGGTAAGCCTTGATTATAACAATGTTTGGAATGCATAGAAAGATCACACTTTCTTCTACACAAAAATGAGTTTTAATTATCACAATAGTGCAGCAATTTTAAAATATAAATTTATGAAAATAACATGTTTTACAAACGAAAAAAATCTGACGCAGCTATGGATGCCAGTTCGGTTAATATTTCGAAATTTGACTTTGTGGGCACATCTACTGAAACACACTAATGCAGATTCTAACCTAATTAGTCAATTGGCACCAGTAATCTGGTTTACAACAAGGAATTTGCATTCCCACTGTTCTTTGTTTGACGACGGTGTTGCATCGAGTTGCTGCAGGTACACGGGAAACACCCACATTTTTAGGAAGCGGTATAAAATAGTATTACAGAACCCACTTCAAGGAAGCGATGTAAAACTACGTTACACTTCACACCAGTTTGAAATGAGCTCATTTTCTACATTTACTAACCTGAAGCGCCAGAATCATGATGTTTACTTAGTGTGTAATTGTTATCCTTATTCTCATTTTCAGAAATCGTGTCTTCCATAAGAACATCCATTATGGATTCGATGTCAAAATTTCGTACACTTGAATCAGACATGCTAAATATTCACAAGAATTACGCAAACCAGTCTGCCTCTCGAACACACACTCTTTCTGACCGCATGTACCGTATGTACTTTCCCGCCCATTTCACAGCTGAGAGTCAACGATGACGCAGCCGTAGGTTATGTAGGAACCTGGCTGTGTTATCAATGTTTTGAAAGAAGAGCTCTCGACTTATGCTCATAACTAGTATATTTTATGCTTATAGAAGCATTCAGCAGTATCTTATTGAAGCCACAGCTCGCTGAAACGGCAAATACAATTTTTTAGCTACAGTGAAATCATGCCCGTAGATTCTCCGAGCTCCGTCAGCAGCAATGAATTAGCGCGCCCGTAGTTTCTACAACCGGCGTCTCCAATGTGTTAATATTCACAGAACTGTTAGTTCTAATACTGCTAATCATTACAGTGATTGTTTAGTTATTAGATGTTTTACATTAAGGCTGAAGATGGCCAGCCGCGGCCGAAACTAGTCCCTAATTAATGAAATTTAGAATATTGCATATTATAGTATTGAAGGTGGATCATTACTACTTTAATTAAATTAATTTAATAATTTGATTGTAACTCATACACAAGCTGGGAAGGAGAATATTTAGAGAGGCAAAGGGCACGTTTGAAGTAGTTTGCCTTTAACTTCTCGATTTTTTCTGGCTGTTTCATACTCAAATGTTCCCAAATTCCAAGCCATATGTTGCTATAGGGCTGATTTTTAGATGAAAGAGTTTTATGGCTGTTTCTAAAGACAAGTTTCTCAGATGCTTAATGTCAGATATTGCTTTCACCGGGTGAGTTGGCCGTGCGGTTAGGGTCGCGCAGCTGTGAGCTTGCATCCAGGAGATAGTGGAT